>NC_052312.1:52200680-52445432 GCF_016432855.1 Salvelinus namaycush | reverse complement strand
GGCTTAAGTTCATGGGATTCAGTGAAGGAGTAGAGATGGTTAGTGTGTAGGAGATTCAGTGTGAGGGTAGGAGATAAGTTGTCATGGATTCAGTGTGAGCGAGAGATGGTAATGGTATAGGATTCAGTTGAGGGTAGAGATGTTAGTAGTGTTGGCTTCAGGTGCCAGCGGTTAGAGAATGACAGTGTTTGTTGCTGGATTCAGGTGAGGGGAGAGATGGTTAGTGTGTTGGGATTCAGGTCGAGGGATGAGTATGGTTAGTCGTGTTCGGTATTCATGTTATAGGGGAGAGATGGTTAGTGTGTGGGATCTCGCGTGAGGCATAGAGATAGTTTCAGTGTGTTAGGGATTCAGGGAGGGGAAGAGCAGGTTATT
This sequence comes from Salvelinus namaycush, assembly GCF_016432855.1. Lineage (NCBI taxonomy): Eukaryota > Metazoa > Chordata > Actinopteri > Salmoniformes > Salmonidae > Salvelinus > Salvelinus namaycush. The sequence continues at coordinate 52,445,057 of NC_052312.1, read as the reverse complement.
GTGTAATGGGAGTCCATGTGTGAGCGGGAGAGATGCGATTTAGTGTGTAGGGTCAAGCGTAGACCAGGGAGAGCATGCCGTTGTAGTGGCAATGGATTCAGTGAGGATAGATAGAGATGGTTAGGTTGTTGTTGGATCAGCGCTGAGGGCGTAGAGGAGAGATGGCTTATGGTATTGCCCGGATTCAGGTGAGGTTTAGCAGATGGAATGCAATGGATTCAGGTGAGGGTAGAGATGCGTTAGTGTGTTCGGGGTGGATTCAGGTAGAGGATAGAGATGGTTTAGTGATGTGCGTTATTATAGCTGAGGGGCAGCAGCATGGTTAGTGTGTTGCGCGCATTCAGGTGAGGCGGAGACATCATGGTCGTGTTGTTGGGAGTAGGTGAGGGGAGAGCATGGTTAGGGTCATGGGATTTCAGGTGAGGGTAGATAGAGATGGTTAGTGTGTTGGGATTCAGGTGGAGGGTAGAGATGGTTCGTGTGTTGGGATAGGTGAGGGTAGATAGAGATGGGTTAGTGTGTGGGATTCAGGTGAGGGTAGAGATGGTTAGGTGTTGGGTTCAGGTGAGGGGAACGAGATGGTTTAGTGTGTTGGGATTCAGGTGATGGTCGAGATGGTTAGTGTGTTGGGATTCAGGTGAGGATAGAGATGGTTAGTGTCATGGGATTCAGGTGAGGGTAGAGATGGTTAGTGTGGGATTCAGGTGAGGAATAGATGGTTAGTGTGTTGGGATTCAGGTGAGGGTAGAGATGGTTAGTGTGTTGGGATTCAGGTGAGGGGAGAGATGGTTAGTGTGTTGGGATTCAGGTGATGGTAGAGATGGTTAGTGTGTTGGGATTCAGGTGAGGGTAGAGATGGTTAGTGTGTTGGGATTCAGGTGAGGATAGAGATTGTTAGTGTGTTGGGATTCAGGTGAGGGGAGAGATGGTTAGCGTGTTGGGATTCAGGTTAGGATAGAGATGGTTAGTGTGTTGGGATTCAGGTGAGGGGAGAGATGGTTAGTGTGTTGGGATTCAGGTGATGGTCGAGATGGTTAGTGTGTTGGGATTCAGGTGAGGATAGAGATGGTTAGTGTGTTGGATTCAGGTGAGGGGAAGAGAGTTGTTACATTTAGTGGGGTTGGATTCAGGTGAGGACAGAGATGGTTAGTGTGTTGGGATTCAGGTTGAGGGGGAGATGGTATTGTGTTGGGATTCAGTGAGGGAGAATGGTTAGTTGTGTTGGGTTCAGGTGAGGAGAGATGGTTAGTTGTGTTGGGATTCAGCTGAGGCTAGAGATGGTAGTGTGTTGGGATTCAGGTGTGAGGGTTAGAGAGTAGAGGATGGTAATGTCATGGGATTCAGGGGAGGGGAGACAGGTTAGTGTGTTGGGGTTCAGGTGAGGGGAGAGATGGTTAGTGTCATGGGATTCAGGTGAGGGTAGAGATGGTTAGTGTGTTGGGATTCAGGTGAGGGTAGAGATGGTTAGTGTGTTGGGATTCAGGTGAGGGTAGATATGGTTAGTGTCATGGGATTCAGGTGATGGGAGAGATGGTTAGTGTGTTGGGATTCAGGTGAGGATAGAGATGGTTAGTGTCATGGGATTCAGGTGAGGGTAGAGATGGTTAGTGTGTTGGGATTCAGGTGAGGATAGAGATGGTTAGTGTGTTGGGATTCAGGTGATGGTTGAGATGGTTAGTGTGTTGGGATTCAGGTGAGGGGAGAGATGGTTAGTGTCATGGGATTCAGGTGAGGGGAGAGATGGTTAGTGTGTTGGGATTCAGGTGAGGGGAGAGATGGTTAGTGTGTTGGGATTCAGGTGATGGTCGAGATGGTTAGTGTGTTGGGATTCAGGTGAGGATAGAGATGGTTAGTGTGTTGGGATTCAGGTGATGGTCGAGATGGTTTAGTGTGTGTTGGGATTCAGTGATGCGTCGAGATGGTTAGTGTGTTGGGGTAGAGGATAGAGATGGTTAGTGTGTGGGATTCAGGGTTGAGGGTATAGAGGTTGGTCAGGTGTTGGGATCAGGTGAGGGGAGAGATGGTTAGTGTGTTGGGATTCAGGTTGAGCGAGATGTTCAGTGTGTTGGGACTTAGGTGAGGATAGAGATGGTAGTGTGTGGGATTCAGGTGATGCTACTTTCAGTCGAGATGGTAGTGTGTTGGGATTCAGGTGATGGTCGGATGGTAGTGTGTTGGCTGTATAGAGGATAGAGAGAGTAGTGTGTTGGGATAGGTGAGGTAGAGGTCGGTTAGTGTGTTGGGATTCAGGTGAGGAGAGTGGTTAGTGGTTGGGATCAGGTGAGGTGAGAGACGGTTAGTGTGTTGGGATTCAGGTGAGGGAGGAGGTTAGTGTGTTGGGAGTTCAGGTGAGGGGAGAGAGGGTGGTTAGTGTGTGGGATTCAGGTGAGGATAGAGAGGGTTTGTGTATGGGATTCAGTGAGGGAGAGATGGTTAGTGTGTTGGGATTCAGGTGATGGTCGAGATGGTTAGTGTCATGGGATTCAGGTGAGGTGAGAGATGTTAGTGTGTTGGGATTCAGGTGAGGGGAGAGATGGTTAGTGTGTTGGGATTCAGGTGAGGGTAGAGATGGTTAGTGTGTTGGGATTCAGGTGAGGGGAGAGATGGTTAGTGTGTTGGGATTCAGGTGATGGTCAAGATGGTTAGTGTGTTGGGGTAGATGATAGAGATGGTTAGTGTGTTGGGGTAGAGGATAGAGATGGTTAGTGTGTTGGGGTTCAGGTGAGGATAGAGATGGTTAGTGTCATGGGATTCAGGTGAGGGTAGAGATGGTTAGTGTGTTGGGATTCAGGTGAGGGTAGAGATGGTTAGTGTCATGGGATTCAGGTGAGGGGAGAGATGGTTAGTGTGTTGGGATTCAGGTGAGGGTAGAGATGGTTAGTGTGTTGGGATTCAGGTGAGGGTAGAGATGGTTAGTGTGTTGGGATGCGGAAAGAGAGGGTAGGTGTTGGTTCAGGTGAGGGTAGAGATGGTTGTGTTGGGATTCAGGTGAGGGGAGAGATGGTTAGTGTGTTGGGATTCAGGTGAGGGTAGAGATGGTTAGTGTCATGGGATTCAGGTGAGGGTAGAGATGGTTAGTGTGTTGGGATTCAGGTGAGGGTAGAGATGATTAGTGTCATGGGATTCAGGTGAGGGGAGAGATGGTTAATGTGTTGGGATTCAGGTGAGGGTAGGCTGTTAGTGTGTTGGATTCAGGTGGGGTAGAGTTGTTAGTGTGTTGGGATTCAGGTGAGGGGAGACATGGTTAGTGTGTTGGGATTCAGGTGAGGGGAGAGATGGTTATTGTGTTGGGATTCAGGTGAGGGGAGAGATGGTTAGTGTGTTGGGATTCAGGTGAGGATAGAGATGGTTAGTGTGTTGGGATTCAGGTGAGGGGAGAGATGGTTAGTGTGTTGGGATTCAGGTGAGGGGAGAGATGGTTAGTGTGTTGGGGTTCAGGTGAGGGGAGAGATGGTTAGTGTGTTGGGATTCAGCTGAGGATAGAGATGGTTAGTGTGTTGGGATTCAGGTGAGGGGAGAGATGGTTATTGTGTTGGGATTCAGGTGAGGGTAGAGATGGTTAATGCCATGGGATTCAGGTGAGGGTAGAGATGGTTAGTGTGTTGGGATTCAGGTGAGGATAGAGATGGTTAGTGTGTTGGGATTCAGGTGAGGGTAGAGATGGTTAATGTCATGGGATTCAGGTGAGGGGAGACATGGTTAGTGTGTTGGGGTTCAGGTGAGGGGAGAGATGGTTAGTGTCATGGGATTCAGGTGAGGGTAGAGATGGTTAGTGTGTTGGGATTCAGGTGAGGGTAGAGATGGTTAGTGTGTTGGGATTCAGGTGAGGGTAGAGATGGTTAGTGTGTTGGGATTCAGGTGAGGGTAGAGATGGTTAGTGGTTGGGATTCAGGTGAGGGGAGAGATGGTTAGTGTGTTGGGATTCAGGTGATGGTCGAGATGGTTGGTTAGTTTCTGTGTGGGATTTAGGTGGGATAGAGAGGGTTAGTGTCATGGATTAGGTGAGGGTTAGAGATTGTTAGTGTGTTGGGATTCAGGTGAGGGATAGCGATGTAGTGTGTTGGGTTCAGGTGATGGTCGAGATGGTTAGTGTGTTGGGATTCAGGTGAGGGGAGAGATGGTTAGTGTCATGGGATTCAGGTGAGGGTAGAGATGGTTAGTGTGTTTGGGATTTAGGTGAGGATAGATATGGTAGCGTGTTGGGAGTCAGGTGTATGGTCGGAGATGGTTAGTGTGTTGGGATCAGGTTGAGGGGAGACGATGGTTAGTGTCATGGGGGATCAGGTGAGGTGAGATGCGTTAGTGTGTTTGGATTTTCAGGTGAGGGGAGAGAGGTTAGTGGTTGGGATCAAGTGATGGATCGAGATGTTTAGTGTGTTGGGATTAGGTGAGGATAAGAGATGGTTAGTGTGTTGGGATTCAGGTGATGGCGAGATGGTTAGTGTGTTGGATTCAGGTGGGATCTAGAGAGGGTTAGGTTGTGGGATTCCAGGTGATGGTCGAGATGGTTAGTGTGTTGGGATTCAGGTGATGGTCGAGATGGTTAGTGTGTTGGGGTAGAGGATAGAGATGGTTAGTGTGTTGGGATTCAGGTGAGGGTAGAGATGGTTAGTGTGTTGGGATTCAGGTGAGGGGAGAGATGGTTAGTGTGTTGGGATTCAGGTGAGGATAGAGATTGTTAGTGTGTTGGGATTCAGGTGAGGGGAGAGATGGTTAAGCGGTTGGATCAGGTGAGGATAGAGATGGTTAGTGTGTTGGGATTCAGGTGAGGGGAGAGATGGTTAGTGTGTTGGGATTCAGGTGAGGGTAGAGATGGTTAGTGTGTTGGGATTCAGGTGAGGATAGAGATGGTTAGTGTGTTGGGATTCAGGTGAGGATAGAGATGGTTAGTGTGTTGGGATTCAGGTGAGGGGAGAGTTGGTTAGTGTGTTGGGATTCAGTTGAGGGGAGAGATGGTTAGTGTTTTGGAATTCAGGTGAGGGGAGAGATGGTTAGTGTGTTGGGATTCAGGTGAGGATAGAGATGGTTAGTGTGTTGGGATTCAGGTGAGGGTAGAGATGGTTAATGTCATGGGATTCAGGTGAGGGTAGAGATGGTTAGTGTGTTGGGGTTCAGGTGAGGATAGAGATGGTTAGTGTGTTGGGATTCAGGTAAGGGGAGAGATGGTTAGTGTGTTGGGATTCAGGTGAGGGGAGACATGGTTAGTGTGTTGGGATTCAGGTGAGGGGAGAGATGGTTAGTGTCATGGGATTCAGGTGAGGGTAGAGATGGTTAGTGTGTTGGGATTCAGGTGAGGGTAGAGATGGTTAGTGTGTTGGGATTCAGGTGAGGGATAGATATGGTTAGTGTCATGGGGATTCAGTGATGGGAGAGTGGGTATGTGTTGGGATTCAGGTGAAGGGATAGAGAGGGTATGTGTCAGGGATTCAGGTGTGGGTAGAGATGGTTAGTGTGTTGGGATTCAGGTGAGGATAGAGAGGTTAGTGTGTTGGGATTCAGGTGATGGTAGAGATGGTTAGTGGTTGGATTTCACGGTGAGTTTATGGGAGAGATGGTTGTGTCAGGGATTCAGGTGAGGGTAGAGATGGTTAGTGTGTTGGGATTCAGGTGAGGGGAGAGATGGTTAGTGTGTTGGGATTCAGTGATGTCGAGATGGTTAGTGTGTTGGGATTCAGGTGAGGATAGAGATGGTTAGTGTGTTGGGATTCAGGTGATGGTCGAGATGGTTAGTGTGTTGGGATTCAGGTGATGGTCGAGATGGTTAGTGTGTTGGGGTAGAGGATAGAGATGGTTAGTGTGTTGGGATTCAGGTGAGGGTAGAGATGGTTAGTGTGTTGGGATTCAGGTGAGGGGAGAGATGGTTAGTGTGTTGGGATTCAGGTGAGGATAGAGATTGTTAGTGTGTTGGGATTCAGGTGAGGGGAGAGATGGTTAGCGTGTTGGGATTCAGGTTAGGATAGAGATGGTTAGTGGTTGTATTCAGGTGAGGGGGAGAGATGGTTAGGTGTTGGGATTCAGGTGATGTCGAGATCGGTAGGTGTTGGGATCAGGTGAGGATAGAGATGGTTAGTGTGTTGGGATTCAGGTGAGGGGAGAGTTGGTTAGTGTGTTGGGATTCAGTTGAGGGGAGAGATGGTTAGTGTTTTGGAATTCAGGTTAGGGGAGAGATGGTTAGTGTGTTGGGATTCAGGTGAGGACAGAGATGGTTAGTGTGTTGGGATTCAGGTGAGGGGAGAGATGGTTATGTGTGGATCAGGTGAGGGGAGAGATGGTTAGTGTGTTGGGGTTCAGGTGAGGGGAGAGATGGTTAGTGTGTTGGGATTCAGGTGAAGATAGAGATGGTTAGTGTGTTGGGATTCAGGTGAGGGTAGAGATGGTTAATGTCATGGGATTCAGGTGAGGGTAGAGATGGTTAGTGTGTTGGGGTTCAGGTGAGGATAGAGATGGTAGTGTGCTTGTTGGGATTCAGGTAAGGGAGAGATGGTTAGTGTGTTGGGATTCCGGTGAGGGGAGACATGGTTAGTCGTGTTGGGGTTTAGGGATGAGGGGGAGATGGTTAGTGTCATGGGAATTCAGGTAAGGGTAGAGATAGTTAGTGTGTTGGGATTCAGGTGAGGGTAGAGATGGTTAGTGTGTTGGGATTCAGGTGAGGGTAAATGGTAGTGTCATGGTGAGATTCAGGTGATGGGAGAGAGCCGTAGTGTGTTGGGATTAAGGTGAGGAAGAAGATGGTTAGTGTGTTGGGATTCAGGTGAGGGTAGAGATGGTTAGTGTGTTGGGATTCAGGTGAGGATAGAGATGGTTAGTGTGTTGGGGATTCAGGTGATGGTTGAGATGGTTAGTGTGTTGGGATTCAGGTGAGGGGAGAGATGGTTAGTGTCATGGGATTCAGGTGAGGGTAGAGATGGTTAGTGTGTTGGGATTCAGGTGAGGGGAGAGATGGTTAGTGTGTTGGGATTCAGGTGAGGTAGAGATGGTTAGTGTGTTGGGATTCAGGTGAAGATAGAGATGGTTAGTGTGTGGGATTAAGGTGAGGGTCGAGATCGGTTAGTGATGTTGGGATTAGGTGTGGTCGAGATGGTAGTGTGTTGGCGGTAGAGGATAGAGATGGTTAGTGTTGTTGGGATTTCAGGTGAGGGTAGAGGGGTTAGTGTGTTGGGATTCAGGTGAGGGAGAGATGGTAGTTGTGTTGGATTCAAGGTGAGGTGAGAGATGGTTAGTGTTGTTGGAAATTCAGGTGAGGGAGAATGTCGGTTAGTGTGTTGGGATTCAGGTGAGGGGAGAGGTGGTTAGTGTGTTGGGATTCAGGTGAGGATAGAGATGGTTTGTGTATTGGGATTCAGGTGAGGGGAGAGATGGTTAGTGTGTTGGGATTCACGTGATGGTCGAGATGGTTAGTGTCATGGGATTCAGGTGAGGTGAGAGATGGTTAGTGTGTTGGGATTCAGGTGAGGGGAGAGATGGTTAGTGTGTTGGGATTCAGGTGTTGGGAGAGATGGTTAGTGTGTTGGGATTCAGGTGAGGGGAGAGATGGTTAGTGTGTTGGGATTCAGGTGATGGTCAAGATGGTTAGTGTGTTGGGGTAGAGGATAGAGATGGTTAGTGTGTTGGGGTAGAGGATAGAGATGGTTAGTGTGTTGGGGTTCAGGTGAGGATAGAGATGGTTAGTGTCATGGGATTCAGGTGAGGGTAGAGATGGTTAGTGTGTTGGGATTCAGGTGAGGTAGGAGCCGGTTAGTGTCATTGGGATTCAGGTGAGGGGAGAGATGGTTAGTGTGTTGGGATTCAGGTGAGGGTAGAGATGGTTATTGTGTTGGGATTCAGGTGAGGGGAGAGATGGTTAGTGTGTTGGGGTAGAGGATAGAGATGGTTAGTGTGTTGGGATTCAGGTGAGGGTAGAGATGGTTAGTGTCATGGGATTCAGGTGAGGGTAGAGATGGTTAGTGTGTTGGGATTCAGGTGAGGGTAGAGATGGTTAGTGTGTTGGGATTCAGGTGAGGGGAGAGATGGTTAGTGTGTTGGGGTAGAGGATAGAGATGGTTAGTGTGTTGGGATTCAGGGAGGGTTAGAGATGGTTAGTGTCATCGGGATTCAGGTGAGGGTAGAGTAGAGGATGGGTTAGTGTGTGGGGATTCAGGTGAGGGTAGAGATGGTTAGTGTTCATGGGATTCAGGTGAGGGTTGAGGGTAGAGATGGTTAGTGTGTTGGGATTCAGGTGAGGGTAGAGATGATTAGTGTCATGGGATTCAGGTGAGGGGAGAGATGGTTAGTGTGTTGGGATTCAGGTGAGGGTAGAGATGGTTAGTGTGTTGGGATTCAGGTGAGGGTAGAGATGATTAGTGTGTTGGGATTCAGGTGAGGGAGAGGATGGTTAGTGTGTTGGGAGTCAGGTGAGGGGAGAGATGGTTAGTGTTTGGGATCAGGTTAGGGGAGAGATGGTTGTAGTGTGTTGGGATTCAGCGTGAGCGATAAGATGGTTAGCTGTGTTGGATTCAGGTGAGGGGAGAGATGGGAGGAGAGATGGTTATGTGTTGGGATTCAGGTGAGGGAGAGATGGTTAGTGTGTTGGGGTTCAGGTGAGGGGAGAGATGGTTAGTGTGTTGGGATTCAGTGAAGATAGAGATGGTTAGTGTGTTGGGATTCAGGTGAGGGGAGAGATGGTTAATGTGTTGGATTCAGGTGAGGGTAGAGATGGTTAATGCCATGGGCTTCAGGTGAGGGTAGGAGATGGTTAGTGTGTTGGTTCAGTGAGGATAGAGATGGTTAGTTGGTTGGATTCAGGTGAGGGTAGAGATGTTTAGTGTGTTGGATTCAGGTGAGGGGGATGAAGATCGGATTCGTGCATGGATTCAGGTGAGGGTAGAGATGTAGTGTGTTGGGATTCAGGTGAGGATAGAGATGGTTAGTGTGTTGGGATTCAGGTGATGGTAGAGATGGTTAGTGTGTTGGGATTCAGGTGAGGGGAGAGATGGTTATTGTGTTGGGATTCAGGTGAGGGGAGAGATGGTTAGTGTGTTGTGGTTCAGGTGAGGGGAGAGATGGTTAGTGTGTTGGGATTCAGCTGAGGATAGAGATGGTTAGTGTGTTGGGATTCAGGTGAGGGAGAGGGAGGTTATTGTGTTGGATCAGGTGAGGGTAGAGTGTTAATGCCATGGATTCAGGTGAGGGTAGAGATGGTTAGTGTTGTGGGTTCAGGTGAGGATAGAGATGGTTAGTGTGTTGGGATTCAGGTGAGGGTAGAGATGGTTAGGTGGTGGATTAGGTGAGGGGAGAGATGGTTAGTGTCAGGATTCAGGTTTCAAAAGGGGGGTAGAGATGGTAGTGGTTGGATTCAGGTGAGGCATAGAGATGGTTAGTGTGTTGGGATTCAGGTGAGGGTAGAGATGGTTAGTGTGTTGGGATTCAGGTGAGGGGAGAGATGGTTAGTGTCATGGGATTCAGGTGAGGGTAGAGATGGTTAGTGTGTTGGGATTCAGGTGAGGATAGAGATGGTTAGTGTGTTGGGATTCAGGTGATGGTCGAGATGGTTAGTGTGTTGGGATTCAGGTGAGGGGAGAGATGGTTAGTGTCATGGGATTCAGGTGAGGGTAGAGATGGTTAGTTTGTTGGATTCAGGTGAGGGGAGAGGAGGTTAGGTGTTTGGGATTCAAGTGATTGGTAGAGATGGTTGAGTGTTGTTGGATTCAGGTGAGGATAGAGGAGGTTAGGGCTTTCCCTGTGTGGGAGCAGGTGAGGGTAGAGATGGTTAGTGTGTTGGGATTCAGGTGAGGATAGAGATGGTTAGTGTGTTGGGATTATGGTGATGGTCGAGATGGTTAGTGTGTTGGATCAGGTGATGCGTCGCGATGGTTAGTAGTGTTGGGGAGTAGGATTTAGAGATGGTTAGTGTGTTGGGATTCAGGTGAGGGTAGAGATGGTTAGTGTGTTGGGATTCAGGTGAGGGGAGAGATGGTTAGTGTGTTGGGATTCAGGTGAGGTGAGAGATGGTTAGTGTGTTGGGATTCAGGTGAGGGGAGAGATGGTTAGTGTGTTGGGATTCAGGTGAGGAGAGATATTTATTGTGTTTGGATTCAGGCGAGGATAGAGATGGTTAGTGTGTTGGGATTCAGGTGAGGGGAGAGATGGTTAGTGTGTTGGGATTCAGGTGATGGTCGAGATGGTTAGTGTCATGGGATTCAGGTGAGGTGAAAGATGGTTAGTGTGTTGGGATTCAGGTGAGGGGAGAGATGGTTAGTGTGTTGGGATTCAGGTGAGGGGAGAGATGGGTAGTGTTGTTGGGATTCAGGTGATGGTCAAGATGGTTAGTGTGTTGGGGTAGATGATAGAGATGGTTAGTGTGTTGGGGTAGAGGATAGAGATGGTTAGTGTGTTGGGGTTCAGGTGAGGATAGAGATGGTTAGTGTGTTGGGATTCAGGTGAGGGTAGAGATGGTTAGTTTGTTGGGATTCAGGTGAGGGTAGAGATGGTTAGTGTCATGGGATTCAGGTGAGGGGAGAGATGGTTAGTGTGTTGGGATTCAATTGAGGGGGAGAAGCTGGTTATTGTCGTTGATTCAGGTGAGGGGAGGAGATGGTTAGAGGTTGGGATTCAGGTGATGGGAGAGTCTGGTTAGTGTGTTGGGATTCAGGTGAGGGTAGAGATGATTAGTGTCATGGGATTCAGGTGAGGCGAGAGTTGTTAGTGTTTGTGGGATTCAGGGAGGGTAGAGATGGTAGTGCGTTGGATTCAGGTGAGGGTTAGAGATGGTTAGTTGGGTTGGATTCAGGTGAGGATAGAGATGGTTAGTGTGTTGGGATTCAGGTGAGGGTATAGAGATGGTTAGTGTGTTGGGATTCAGGTGAGGGTAGAGATGGTTAGAATGTCATGGGATTCAGGTGAGGGTAGAGATGTAGTGTGTTGGGATTCAGGTGAGGGTAGAGATGAGAGATGATAAGTTTCATGGCATCAGGTGAGGGGGAGAGATGGGTTAATGTGTTGGGATTCAGGTGAGGGTAGAGATGGTTAGTGTGTTGGGATTCAGGTGAGGGGAGAGATGGTTAGTGTGTTGGGATTCAGGTGAGGGGAGAGATGGTTATTGTGTTGGGATTCAGGTGAGGGGAGAGATGGTTAGAGTGTTGGGATTCAGGTGAGGGGAGAGATGGTTAGTGTGTTGGGATTCAGGTGAGGGTAGAGATGATTAGTGTCATGGGATTCAGGTGAGGAGAGAGATGGTTAGTGTGTTGGGATTCAGGTGAGGGTAGAGATGGTTAGTGCGTTGGGATTCAGGTGAGGGTAGAGATGGTTAGTGTGTTGGGATTCAGGTGAGGATAGAGATGGTTAGTGTGTTGGGATTCAGGTGAGGGTAGAGATGGTTAGTGTGTTGGGATTCAGGTGAGGGTAGAGATGGTTAGTGTCATGGGATTCAGGTGAGGGTAGAGATGGTTAGTGTGTTGGGATTCAGGTGAGGGTAGAGATGATAAGTGTCATGGGATTCAGGTGAGGGGAGAGATGGTTAATGTGTTGGGATTCAGGTGAGGGTAGAGATGGTTAGTGTGTTGGGATTCAGGTGAGGGTAGAGATGATTAGTGTGTTGGGATTCAGGTGAGGGGAGAGATGGTTAGTGTGTTGGGATTCAGGTGAGGGGAGAGATGGTTAGTGTGTTGGGATTCAGGTGAGGGGAGAGATGGTTAGTGTGTTGGGATTCAGGTGAGGATAGAGATGGTTAGTGTGTTGGGATTCAGGTGAGGGGAGAGATGGTTATTGTGTTGGGATTCAGGTGAGGGGAGAGATGGTTAGTGTGTTGGGGTTCAGGTGAGGGGAGAGATTTCGTGGTTGAATTCAGGTGAGGGGAGAGATGGTTAGTGTGTTGGGATTCAGGTGAGGGGAGAGGTGGTTAGTGTGTTGGGATTCAGGTGAGGATAGAGATGGTTTGTGTATTGGGATTCAGGTGAGGGGAGAGATGGTTAGTGTGTTGGGATTCACGTGATGGTCGAGATGGTTAGTGTCATGGGATTCAGGTGAGGTGAAAGATGGTTAGTGTGTTGGGATTCAGGTGAGGGGAGAGATGGTTAGTGTGTTGGGATTCAGGTGTTGGTAGAGATGGTTAGTGTGTTGGGATTCAGGTGAGGGGAGAGATGGTTAGTGTGTTGGGATGCAGGTGATGGTCAAGATGGTTAGTGTGTTGGGGAGGGATAGAGTGGTTAGTTGTGGGGTAGGAGGATAGAGATGGTTAGTGTGTTGGGGTTCAGGTGAGGATAGAGATGGTTAGGTCATGGATTCAGGTGAGGTGAGAGGTTAGTGTGTTGGGATCAGTTGGAGGGTTAGAGCGGAGTTAGTGTCATGGGATTCAGGTGAAGGGCAGACGATGGTTAATGTGTGGGATTCAGGTGAGGGGCGAGATGGTTATTGTGGTTGGGATTCAGGAGGGAGAGATGGTTAGTGTGTTGGGGTAGAGGGTAGAGATGGTTAGTGTGTTGGGATTCAGTTGAGGGTAGAGATGGTTAGTGTCATGGGATTCAGGTGAGGGTAGAGATGGTTAGTGTGTTGGGATTCAGGTGAGGGTAGAGATGTTTAGTGTGTTGGGATTCAGGTGAGGGGAGAGATGGTTAGTGTGTTGGGAGTAGAGGATAGAGATGGTTTTAGTGTGTGTTGGGATTCAGGTGGAGGTAGAGGATGTTAGTGCATGGGATTCAGGTGAGGGTAGAGATGGTTAGTGTGTTGGGATTCAGGTGAGGGTAGAGATGGTTAGTGTCATGGGATTCAGGTGAGGGTAGAGATGGTTAGGTTTGGATTCCGGTGAGGGTTAGAATGATATAAGGTCAGGGAATCAGGTGAGGGGAGAGATGGATTAACGGTGTTGGGATAGGTGAGGGTAGGAGATGGTTAGTGTGTTGGGATTCAGGTGAGGGTAGAGATGGTTAGTGTGTTGGGATTCAGGTGAGGGGAGAGATGGTTAGTGTGTTGGGATTCAGGTGAGGGGAGAGATGGTTAGTGTGTTGGGATTCAGGTGAGGGGAGAGATGGTTAGTGTGTTGGGATTCAGGTGAGGATAGAGATGGTTAGTGTGTTGGGATTCAGGTGAGGGGAGAGGTATTTTGTGGGCTCAGGTGAGGGGAGAGATGGTTAGTGTGTTGGGGTTCAGGTGAGGGGAGAGATGGTTAGTGTGTTGGGATTCAGCTGAGGATAGAGATGGTTAGTGTGTTGGGATTCAGGTGAGGGGAGAGATGGTTATTGTGTTGGGATTCAGGTGAGGGTAGAGATGGTTAATGCCATGGGATTCAGGTGAGGGTAGAGATGGTTAGTGTGTTGGGGTTCAGGTGAGGATAGAGATGGTTAGTGTGTTGGGATTCAGGTGAGGGTAGAGATGGTTAGTGTGTTGGGATTCAGGTGAGGGGAGAGATGGTTAGTGTCATGGGATTCAGGAGGTAGAGGATGTAGTGGTTTTGGGATTCAGGTGAGGGGAGAGATGGTTAGTGTGTTGGGATTCAGGTGATGGTCGAGATGGTTAGTGTGTTGGGATTCAGGTGAGGGGAGAGATGGTTAGTGTGTTGGGATTCAGGTGAGGATAGAGATGGTTAGTGTGTTGGGATTCAGGTGATGGTCGAGATGGTTAGTGTGTTGGGATTCAGGTGAGGGGAGAGATGGTTAGTGTCATGGGATTCAGGTGAGGGTAGAGATGGTTAGTGTGTTGGGATTCAGGTGAGGGGAGAGATGGTTAGTGTGTTGGGATTCAGGTGATGGTCGAGATGGTTAGTGTGTTGGGATTCAGGTGAGGATAGAGATGGTTAGTGTGTTGGGATTCAGGTGATGGTCGAGATGGTTAGTGTGTTGGGATTCAGGTGAGGATAGAGATGGTTAGTGTGTTGGGATTCAGGTGATGGTCGAGATGGTTAGTGTGTTGGGATTCAGGTGATGGTCGAGATGGTTAGTGTGTTGGGGTAGAGGATAGAGATGGTTAGTGTGTTGGGATTCAGGTGAGGGTAGAGATGGTTAGTGTGTTGGGATTCAGGTGAGGGGAGAGATGGTTAGTGTGTTGGGATTCAGGTGAGGTGAGAGATGGTTAGTGTGTTGGGATTCAGGTGAGGGGAGAGATGGTTAGTGTGTTGGGATTCAGGTGAGGAGAGATATTTATTGTGTTTGGATTCAGGCGAGGATAGAGATGGTTAGTGTGTTGGGATTCAGGTGAGGGGAGAGATGGTTAAGTTTGTGGATCCAGGATGCTGGTCGAGGGTTCGTGTCATGGAGAAGTCAGGTGAGGTGAAAGATGGATAGTGTGTGGGATTCAGGTGAGGGAGAGATGGTTAGTGTGTGGGATTCACAGGTGAGGGAGAGATGGATAGTGTGTGGGATTCAGGGTGATGGTCCAAGTGGTTAGTGTTGGGGTAGATGATAGAGATGGTTAGTGTGTTGGGGTAGAGGATAGAGATGGTTAGTGTGTTGGGGTTCAGGTGAGGATAGAGATGGTTAGTGTGTTGGGATTCAGGTGAGGGTAGAGATGGTTTAGTTGTTGGATCAGGTGAGGGGTTAGAGATGGTTAGTGTCATGGGATTCAGGTGAGGGGAAGTGGGTAGTGTGTGGGATTCAATTGAGGGAAGAGAGGATTGTGTTGGGATTCAGGTGAGGGGAGAGATGGGTTAGAGTGTTGGGATTCAGGTGAGGGGAGAGATGGTTAGTGTGTTGGGATTCAGGTGAGGGTAGAGATGATTAGTGTCATGGGATTCAGGTGAGGGGAGAGATGGTTAGTGTGTTGGGATTCAGGTGAGGGTAGAGATGGTTAGTGTGTTGGGATTCAGGTGAGGGTAGAGATGGTTAGTGTGTTGGGATTCAGGTGAGGATAGAGATGGTTAGTGTGTTGGGATTCAGGTGAGGGTAGAGATGGTTAGTGTGTTGGGATTCAGGTGAGGGTAGAGATGGTTAGTGTCATGGGATTCAGGGTGAGGTAGAGATGGTTAGTGTGTTGGGATTCAGAGTTGAGGTAGAGATGATAAGTGTCCATGGGATAGGGAGGGGAGAGATGGTAATGTGTTGGGATTCAGGTTAGGGTAGAGTGGTAGTGTGTTGGGCTTTCCAAAGTGGGGTAGAGATGGTTAGTGTGTTGGGATTCAGGTGAGGGGAGAGATGGTTAGTGTGTTGGGATTCAGGTGAGGGGAGAGATGGTTAATGTGTTGGGATTCAGGTGAAGATAGAGATGGTTAGTGTGTTGGGATTCAGGTGAGGGTAGAGATGGTTAATGTGTGGGATCATGTGAGGGGAGGGAGAGGTTAGTGTGTTGGAGATTCAGGTGAGGGAGAGATGGTTAGTGGTTGGGGCTTCAGGTCTTAGGGGAGAGATGGTTATGACAGGAGGAAACATCAGTTTCTAACTATCCTCGCTCCTCAACATGTAAATCTGACAGGAGAGAAAACATCAGGTTTCTATCTACTCCTCAACATGTAAATCTGACAGGAGGAAACATCAGGTTTCTAACTATCCTCGCTCTCAACATGTAAATTGACAGGAGAAAACATCAGGTTTCTAACTATCCTCTCACATGTAAATCTGACAGGAGAAAACATCAGGTTTCTAACTATCCTAACATGTAAATCTGACAGGAGAAACATCAAGTTTCTATCTATCCTCAACATGTAAATCTGACAGGAGGAGGAAACATCAGGTTTCTATCTATCCTCGCTCCTCAACATGTAAATCTGACAGGAGAAAACATCAGGTTTCTAACTATCCTCCTAACATGTAAATCTGACAGGAGGAAACATCAAGTTTCTATCTATCCTCAACATGTAAATCTGACAGGAGAAAACATCAGGTTTTAACTATCCACGCTCCTCAACATGTAAATCTGACAGGAGGAAACATCAGGTTTCTATCTATCCTCGCTCCTCAAAATGTAAATCTGGCAGGAGGAAACATCAGGTTTCTATCTATCCTCAACATGTAAATCTGACAGGAGAAAACATCAGGTTTCTATCTATCCTCGCCTCAACATGTAAATCTGACAGGAGAAACATCAAGTTTCTATCTATCCTCAACATGTAAATCGACAGGAGGAAACATCAGGTTTCTATCTATCCTCGCTCCTCAACATGTAAATCTGACAGGAGGAAACATCAGGTTTCTATCTATCCTCAACATGTAAATCTGACAGGAGGAAACATCAGGTTTCTAACTATCCTCAACATGTAAATCTGACAGGAGAAAACATCAGGTTTCTAACTATCTCCTCAACATGTAAATCTGACAGGAGAAAAACATGGTTTCTATCTATCCTCAACATGTAAATCTGACAGGAGGAAAACATCAGGTTTTATCTATCCTCGCTCCTCAACATGTAAATCTGACAGGAGGAAAACATCAGGTTTCTATCTATCCTCAACATGTAAATCTGACAGGAGGAAACATCAGGTTTCCATCTATCCTCGCTCCTCAACATGTAAATCTGACAGGAGGAAACATCAGGTTTCTTCTATCTCGCTCCTCAACATGTAAATCTGACAGGAGAAAACATCAGGTTTTCTACTATCCTCTCTCAACATGTAAATCTGACAGGAGAAAACATCAGGTTTCTAACTATCTCAACATGTAAATCTGACAGGAGAAAACATCAGGTTTCTATCTATCCCCTCCTCAACATGTAAATCTGACAGGAGGAAACATCAGGTTTCTAATCTATCCTCGCTCCTCAACATGTAAATCTGACAGGAGAAAACATCAGGTTTCTATCATCCTCGCTCCTCAACATGTAAATCTGACAGGAGAAAACATCAGGTTTCTAACTATCCTCGCTCCTAACATGTAAATCTGACAGGAGGAAACATCAGGTTTCTAACTATCCTCGCTCCTCAACATGTAAATCTGACAGGAGAAAACATCAGGTTTCTATCTATCCTCGCTCCTCAACATGTAATCTGACAGGAGAAAACATCAGGTTTCAACTATCTCGTCTCAACATGTAAATCTGACAGGAGGAACATCAGGTTTCTAACTATCTCCTCCTCAACATGTAAATCTGACAGGAGGAAACATCAGGTTTCTAACTATCCTCGCTCCTCAACATGTAAATCTGACAGGAGGAAACATCAGGTTCTACTATCCTCGTCCTCAACATGTAAATCTGACAGGAGAAAACATCAGGTTTTCTACTATCCTCAACATGAAATCTGACAGGAGGAAAACATCAGGTTTCTATCTATCCTCGCTCCTCAACAGTAAATCTGACAGGAGGAAAACATCAGGTTTCTACTATCCTCAACATGTAAATTGACAGGAGAAAACATCAGGTTTCTAACTATCCTCGCTCTCAACATGTAAATTGACAGGAGAAAACATCAGGTTTCTAACTATCCTCAACATGTAAATCTGACAGGAGGAAACATCAGGTTTCTATCTATCCTCTCTAACATGTAAATCTGACAGGAGGAAACATCCGGTTTTATCTATCCGCTCCCAACATGTAAATCTGACAGGAGAAAACATCAGGTTTTATCTATCCTCGCTCCTCAACATGTAAATCTGACAGGAGGAAAACATCAGGTTTCTATCATCCTCGCTCCTCAACATGTAAATCTGACAGGAGAAAACATCAGGTTTCTATCTATCTCGTCCTCAACATGTAAATCTGACAAGAGGAAACATCAGGTTATCTATCTCCTCAACATGTAAATCTGACAGGAGAAAACATCAGGGTTCTTATCTATCCTCGCTCCTCAACATGTAAATCTGACAGGAGAAAACATCAGGTTTCTAACTATCCTCAACATGTAAATCTGACAGGAGAAACATCAGGTTTCTAACTATCCTTAACATGTAAATCTGACAGGAGAAACATCAGTTATCTATCTTCCTCAACATGTAAATCTGACAGGAGGAAACATCAGGTTTCTATCTATCCTCGCTCCTCAACATGTAAATCTGACAGGAGAGAAACATCAGGTTTCTAACTATCCTCTAACATGTAAATCTGACAGGAGAAACATCAGTTTCTATCTATCTCCTCAACATGTAAATCTGACAGGAGAAAACATCAGGTTTCTAACTATCCCGCTCCTCAACATGTAAATCTGACAGGAGGAAACATCAGGTTTCTATACTATCCTCGTCCTCAACATGTAAATCTGACAGGAGGAAACATCAGTTTCTATCTATCCTCAACATGTAAATCTGACAGGAGAAAACATCAGGTTTCTACTATCCGTCCTCAACATGTAAATCTGACAGAGGGAAACATCAGGTTTACTATCGTCCTCAACATGTAAATCGACAGGAGAAAACATCAGGTTTCTATCTTCCTCGTCCTCAACATGTAAATCTGACAGGAGGAAACATCAGGTTTCTATTCTATCCTCAACATGTAAATCTGACAGGAGGAAACATCAGGTTTCTAACTACTGCTCCTCAACATGTAAATCTGACAGGAGAAAACATCAGGTTTCTAACTATCCTCAACACTGTAAATCTGACAGGAGAAAACATCAGGTTTCTATCTATCCTCAACATGTAAATCGACAGGAGGAAACATCAGGTTTCTATCTATCCTCGCTCCTCAACATGTAAATCTGACAGGAGGAAACATCAGGTTTTACTATCCTCGCTCCTCAACATGTAAATGACAGGAGGAAACATCAGGTTGTCTAACTATCCGCTCTCAACATGTAAATCTGACAGGAGAAACATCAGGTTTCTAACTATCCTCTCCTCAACATGTAAATTGACAGGAGGAAACATCAGGTTTCTACTATCCTCGCTCCTCAACATGTAAATTTGACAGGAGAAAACATCAGGTTTCTATCTATCCTCAACATGTAAATCTGACAGGAGGAAACATCAGGTTCTATCTATCCTCGCTCCTCAACATGTAAATCTGACAGGAGAAAACATCAGGTTTCTATCTACTCCTCAACATGTAAATCTGACAGGAGGAAAACATCAGGTTCTAACTATCCTCGCTCCTCAACATGTAAATTGACGAGAGGAAAACATCAGGTTTTAACTATCCTCAACATGTAAATCTGACAGGAGAGAACATCAGGTTTCTATCTATCCTCGCTCTCAACATGTAAATCTGACAGGAGGAAACATCAGGTTTTTATCTATCCTCGCTCCTCAACATGTAAATCGACAGGAGAAAACATCAGGTTTCTATCTATCCTCGCTCCTCAACATGTAAATCTGACAGGAGGAAACATCAGGTTTCTATCTATCCTCGCTCCTCAACATGTAAATCTGACAGGAGAAACATCAGGTTTCTATCTATCTCCTCAAATGTAAATCTGACAAGAGGAAACATCAGGTTTCATCTACTCCTCAACATGTAAATCTGACAGGAGAAAACTCAGGTTTCTATCTATCCTCGCTCCTCAACATGTAAATCTGACAGGAGGAAAACATCAGGTTTCTAAAACTATCCTCAACATGTAAATCTGACAGGAGAAAACATCAGGTTTCTATCTATCCTCGCTCCTCAACATGTAAATCGACAGGAGAAACATCAGTTTCTATCTATCTCAACATGTAAATCGACAGGAGGAAACATCAGGTTTCTATCTATCCTCGCTCCTAACATGTAAATCTGACAGGAGGAAACATCAGGTTTCTATCTACTCCTCAACATGTAAATCTGACAGGAGGAAACATCAGGTTTCTAACTATCCTCAACATGTAAATCTGACAGGAGAAAACATCAGGTTTCTAACTATCCTCAACATGTAAATCTGACAGGAGAAAACATCAGGTTTCTATCTATCTCCTCAACATGTAAATTGACAGGAGGAAACATAGGTTTCTATCTATCTCGCTCCTCAACATGTAAATCTGACAGGAGGAAACATCAGGTTTCATCTATCGAACATGTAAATCTGACGGAGGAAACATCAGGTTTCTATCTATCCTCGCTCCTCAACATGTAATCTGACAGGAGGAAACATCAGGTTTCTAACTATCCTCGCTCTCAACATGTAAATTGACAGAGAAAACATCGGTTTCTATCTATCCTCGCTCTCAACATGTAAATCTGACAGGAGAAAACATCACTGACAGGAGAAAACATCAGGTTTCTATCTATCCTCTCTCCTCAACATGTAATCTGACAGGAGAAAACATCAGGTTTCTAACTATCCTCGCTCCTAACATGTAAATCTGACAGGAGAAAACATCAGGTTTCTATCTATCCTCGCTCCTCAACATGTAAATCTGACAGGAGGAAACATCAGGTTTCTAACTATCCTCGCTCCTCAACATGTAAATCTGACAGGAGAAAACATCAGGTTTCTATCTATCCTCGCTCCTCAACATGTAAATCTAACAGGAGGAAACATCAGGTTTCTATCTATCCTCGCTCCTCAACATGTAAATCTGACAGGAGAAAACATCAGGTTTCTATCTATCCTCGCTCCTCACCATATAAATCTGACAGGAGAAAACATCAGGTTTCTAACTATCCTCAACATGTAAATCTGACAGGAGAACACATCAGGTTTCTATCTATCCTCGCTCCTCACCATATAAATCTGACAGGAGAAAACATCAGGTTTCTATCTATCCTCAACATATAAATCTGACAAGAGAAAACATCAGGTTTCTATCTATCCTCTCTACTCAACATGTAAATCTGACAAGAGAAAACATCAGGTTTCTATCTATCCTCTCTACTCAACATGTAAATCTGACAGGAGAAAACATCAGGTTTCTAACTATCCTCGCTCCTCAACATGTAAATCTGACAGGAGAAAACATCAGGTTTCTAACTATCCTCACCATGTAAATCTGACAGGAGAAAACATCAGGTTTCTAACTATCCTTGCTCCTCAACATGTAAATCTGACAGGAGAAAACATCAGGTATCTAACTTTCCTCGCTCCTCAACATGTAAATCTGACAGGAGAAAACATCAGGTTTCTATCTATCCTCGCTCCTCACCATATAAATCTGACAGGAGAAAACATCAGGTTTCTAACTATCCTCAACATGTAAATCTGACAGGAGAACACATCAGGTTTCTATCTATCCTCGCTCCTCACCATGTAAATCTGACAGGAGAAAACATCAGGTTTCTAACTATCCTCGCTCCTCAACATGTAAATCTGACAGGAGGAAACATCAGGTTTCTATCTATCCTCGCTCCTCAACATGTAAATCTGACAGGAGAAAACATCAGGTTTCTAACTATCCTCAACATGTAAATCTGACAGGAGAAAACATCAGGTTTCTAACTATCCTCACTCCTCAACATGTAAATCTGACAGGAGGAAACATCAGGTTTCTAACTATCCTCGCTCCTCAACATGTAAATCTGACAGGAGAAAACATCAGGTTTCTATCTATCCTCGCTCCTCAACATGTAAATCTGACAGGAGAAAACATCAGGTATCTAACTATCCTCGCTCCTCAACATGTAAATCTGACAGGAGGAAACATCAGGTTTCTATCTATCCTCGCTCCTCAACATGTAAATCTGACAGGAGAAAACATCAGGTTTCTAACTATCCTCAACATGTAAATCTGACAGGAGAACACATCAGGTTTCTATCTATCCTCGCTCCTCACCATGTAAATCTGACAGGAGAAAACATCAGGTTTCTAACTATCCTCGCTCCTCAACATGTAAATCTGACAGGAGGAAACATCAGGTTTCTATCTATCCTCGCTCCTCAACATGTAAATCTGACAGGAGAAAACATCAGGTTTCTATCTATCCTCTCTCCTCAACATGTAAATCTGACAGGAGAAAACATCAGGTTTCTATCTATCCTCTCTCCTCAACATGTAAATCTGACAGGAGAAAACATCAGGTTTCTATCTATCCTCGCTCCTCAACATGTAAATCTGACAGGAGAAAACATCAGGTTTCTAACTATCCTCGCTCCTCACCATATAAATCTGACAGGAGAAAACATCAGGTTTCTATCTATCCTCTCTCCTCAACATGTAAATCTGACAGGAGAAAACATCAGGTTTCTATCTATCCTCAACATGTAAATCTGACAAGAGAAAACATCAGGTTTCTATCTATCCTCTCTACTCAACATGTAAATCTGACAGGAGGAAACATCAGGTTTCTATCTATCCTCGCTCCTCAACATGTAAATCTGACAGGAGAAAACATCAGGTTTCTATCTATCCTCGCTCCTCACCATATAAATCTGACAGGAGAAAACATCAGGTTTCTATCTATCCTCTCTCCTCAACATGTAAATCTGACAGGAGAAAACATCAGGTTTCTATCTATCCTCAACATGTAAATCTGACAAGAGAAAACATCAGGTTTCTATCTATCCTCTCTCCTCAACATGTAAATCTGACAGGAGGAAACATCAGGTTTCTATCTATCCTCGCTCCTCAACATGTAAATCTGACAGGAGAAAACATCAGGTTTCTAACTATCCTCGCTCCTCAACATGTAAATCTGACAGGAGAAAACATCAGGTTTCTATCTATCCTCAACATGTAAATCTGTCAGGAGAAAACATCAGGTTTCTATCTATCCTCAACATGTAAATCTGACAGGAGAAAACATCAGGTTTCTATCTATCCTCTCTCCTCAACATGTAAATCTGACAGGAGAAAACATCAGGTTTCTATCTATCCTCTCTCCTCAACATGTAAATCTGACAGGAGAAAACATCAGGTTTCTATCTATCCTCTCTCCTCAACATGTAAATCTGACAGGAGAAAACATCAGGTTTCTAACTATCCTCAACATGTAAATCTGACAGGAGAAAACATCAGGTTTCTATCTATCCTCTCTCCTCAACATGTAAATCTGACAGGAGAAAACATCAGGTTTCTATCTATCCTCGCTCCTCAACATGTAAATCTGACAGGAGGAAACATCAGGTTTCTATCTATCCTTGCTCCTCAACATGTAAATCTGACAGGAGAAAACATCAGGTTTCTATCTATCCTCTCTCCTCAACATGTAAATCTGACAGGAGAAAACATCAGGTTTCTATCTATCCTCTCTCCTCAACATGTAAATCTGACAGGAGAAAACATCAGGTTTCTAACTATCCTCAACATGTAAATCTGACAGGAGAAAACATCAGGTTTCTATCTATCCTCTCTCCTCAACATGTAAATCTGACAGGAGAAAACATCAGGTTTCTATCTATCCTCGCTCCTCAACATGTAAATCTGACAGGAGGAAACATCAGGTTTCTATCTATCCTTGCTCCTCAACATGTAAATCTGACAGGAGAAAACATCAGGTTTCTATCTATCCTCTCTCCTCAACATGTAAATCTGACAGGAGAAAACATCAGGTTTCTATCTATCCTCTCTCCTCAACATGTAAATCTGACAGGAGAAAACATCAGGTTTCTATCTATCCTCTCTCCTCAACATGTAAATCTGACAGGAGAAAACATCAGGTTTCTATCTATCCTCTCTCCTCAACATGTAAATCTGACAGGAGAAAACATCAGGTTTCTAACTATCCTCAACATGTAAATCTGACAGGAGAAAACATCAGGTTTCTAACTATCCTCACCATGTAAATCTGACAGGAGAAAACATCAGGTTTCTAACTATCCTCGCTCCTCAACATGTAAATCTGACAGGAGAAAACATCAGGTTTCTATCTATCCTCGCTCCTCACCATATAAATCTGACAGGAGAAAACATCAGGTTTCTATCTATCCTCGCTCCTCACCATATAAATCTGACAGGAGAAAACATCAGGTTTCTAACTATCCTCAACATGTAAATCTGACAGGAGAAAACATCAGGTTTCTATCTATCCTCGCTCCTCAACATGTAAATCTGACAGGAGAAAACATCAGGTTTCTATCTATCCTCGCTCCTCAACATGTAAATCTGACAGGAGGAAACATCAGGTTTCTAACTATCCTCGCTCCTCAACATGTAAATCTGACAGGAGAAAACATCAGGTTTCTAACTATCCTCGCTCCTCAACATGTAAATCTGACAGGAGGAAACATCAGGTTTCTAACTATCCTCGCTCCTCAACATGTAAATCTGACAGGAGAAAACATCAGGTTTCTATCTATCCTCGCTCCTCAACATGTAAATCTGACAGGAGGAAACATCAGGTTTCTAACTATCCTCGCTCCTCAACATGTAAATCTGACAGGAGAAAACATCAGGTTTCTATCTATCCTCGCTCCTCAACATGTAAATCTGACAGGAGGAAACATCAGGTTTCTAATTATCCTCGCTCCTCAACATGTAAATCTGACAGGAGAAAACATCAGGTTTCTATCTATCCTCGCTCCTCAACATGTAAATCTGACAGGAGGAAACATCAGGTTTCTAATTATCCTCGCTCCTCAACATGTAAATCTGACAGGAGAAAACATCAGGTTTCTATCTATCCTCGCTCCTCAACATGTAAATCTGACAGGAGGAAACATCAGGTTTCTAACTATCCTCGCTCCTCAACATGTAAATCTGACAGGAGAAAACATCAGGTTTCTATCTATCCTCGCTCCTCAACATGTAAATCTGACAGGAGAAAACATCAGGTTTCTATCTATCCTCGCTCCTCAACATGTAAATCTGACAGGAGAAAACATCAGGTTTCTATCTATCCTCGCTCCTCAACATGTAAATCTGACAGGAGGAAACATCAGGTTTCTAACTATCCTCGCTCCTCAACATGTAAATCTGACAGGAGGAAACATCAGGTTTCTAACTATCCTCGCTCCTCAACATGTAAATCTGACAGGAGAAAACATCAGGTTTCTATCTATCCTCGCTCCTCAACATGTAAATCTGACAGGAGGAAACATCAGGTTTCTAATTATCCTCGCTCCTCAACATGTAAATCTGACAGGAGAAAACATCAGGTTTCTATCTATCCTCGCTCCTCAACATGTAAATCTGACAGGAGGAAACATCAGGTTTCTAACTATCCTCGCTCCTCAACATGTAAATCTGACAGGAGAAAACATCAGGTTTCTATCTATCCTCGCTCCTCAACATGTAAATCTGACAGGAGGAAACATCAGGT
The DNA here is from genome assembly GCF_016432855.1 of Salvelinus namaycush. Classification (NCBI taxonomy): domain Eukaryota; kingdom Metazoa; phylum Chordata; class Actinopteri; order Salmoniformes; family Salmonidae; genus Salvelinus; species Salvelinus namaycush. Next base: position 52,420,121 of record NC_052312.1, on the reverse strand, counting down.
TTCTAACTATCCTCAACATGTAAATCTGACAGGAGAAAACATCAGGTTTCTAACTATCCTCGCTCCTCAACATGTAAATCTGACAGGAGGAAACATCAGGTTTCTATCTATCCTTGCTCCTCAACATGTAAATCTGACAGGAGGAAACATCAGGTTTCTATCTATCCTCGCTCCTCAACATGTAAATCTGACAGGAGAAAACATCAGGTTTCTAACTATCCTCGCTCCTCAACATGTAAATCTGACAGGAGAAAACATCAGGTTTCTAACTATCCTCAACATGTAAATCTGACAGGAGGAAACATCAGGTTTCTAACTATCCTCGCTCCTCAACATGTAAATCTGACAGGAGAAAACATCAGGTTTCTATCTATCCTCGCTCCTCAACATGTAAATCTGACAGGAGAAAACATCAGGTTTCTAACTATCCTCGCTCCTCAACATGTAAATCTGACAGGAGAAAACCTCAGGTTTCTAACTATCCTCGCTCCTCAACATGTAAATCTGACAGGAGAAAACATCAGGTTTCTAACTATCCTCGCTCCTCAACATGTAAATCTGACAGGAGAAAACATCAGGTTTCTATCTATCCTCAACATGTAAATCTGTCAGGAGAAAACATCAGGTTTCTATCTATCCTCGCTCCTCAACATGTAAATCTGACAGGAGGAAACATCAGGTTTCTATCTATCCTCAACATGTAAATCTGACAGGAGAAAACATCAGGTTTCTATCTATCCTCTCTCCTCAACATGTAAATCTGACAGGAGAAAACATCAGGTTTCTATCTATCCTCTCTCCTCAACATGTAAATCTGACAGGAGAAAACATCAGGTTTCTATCTATCCTCTCTCCTCAACATGTAAATCTGACAGGAGAAAACATCAGGTTTCTATCTATCCTCTCTCCTCAACATGTAAATCTGACAGGAGGAAACATCAGGTTTCTATCTATCCTCGCTCCTCAACATGTAAATCTGACAGGAGGAAACATCAGGTTTCTATCTATCCTCGCTCCTCAACATGTAAATCTGACAGGAGGAAACATCAGGTTTCTAACTATCCTCGCTCCTCAACATGTAAATCTGACAGGAGAAAACATCAGTTTTCTAACTATCCTCACTCCTCAACATGTAAATCTGACAGGAGAAAACATCAGGTTTCTAACTATCCTCGCTCCTCAACATGTAAATCTGACAGGAGAAAACATCAGGTTTCTAACTATCCTCGCTCCTCAACATGTAAATCTGACAGGAGGAAACATCAGGTTTCTAACTATCCTCGCTCCTCAACATGTAAATCTGACAGGAGAAAACATCAGGTTTCTATCTATCCTCGCTCCTCAACATGTAAATCTGACAGGAGGAAACATCAGGTTTCTAACTATCCTCTCTCCTCAACATGTAAATCTGACAGGAGAAAACATCAGGTTTCTAACTATCCTCGCTCCTCAACATGTAAATCTGACAGGAGAAAACATCAGGTTTCTATCTATCCTCGCTCCTCAACATGTAAATCTGACAGGAGAAAACATCAGGTTTCTAACTATCCTCAACATGTAAATCTGACAGGAGGAAACATCAGGTTTCTAACTATCCTCGCTCCTCAACATGTAAATCTGACAGGAGAAAACATCAGGTTTCTATCTATCCTCGCTCCTCAACATGTAAATCTGACAGGAGAAAACATCAGGTTTCTAACTATCCTCTCTCCTCAACATGTAAATCTGACAGGAGAAAACCTCAGGTTTCTAACTATCCTCGCTCCTCAACATGTAAATCTGACAGGAGAAAACATCAGGTTTCTAACTATCCTCGCTCCTCAACATGTAAATCTGTCAATTCTGATATAAAGTCCTCTATTTTTGTCAATCCACTCGTCAGGATTGGAACTTCACAACGTTCTACCCAGAAGGGTGAAAGTGTTAACAGGAGTTACGTTTGGTACGTCCCAAAGAGAAAGGGTTTCATCTATTCATCAGGTTTACATACCATCTGTTTATTGGCTAGCCAGAGCAATAATTGTGATTGTGGTAGAGCACAGCAATGTGATTGGCTGTGTAATATTCGTATTGCAACACCCATGAGAAAATACAGTTTTACAGTTCACACAGTTTTATTCTTTGATTTTATTACCTAAATGTTTTATTTTATTGTAGCTCCTTTGTAGACAATTAGATGTGTACATTCATTGTGTTTTTTTGCATTAATACAGTTTAAACAGTAGTTGTTGGGGGGAAGTTTCAAACATAAAAGTGAAATATTGGAATATGTCTGACAAGCGGAACAGTCCTGCCCAGTGTGAAAGCAAACACACAGCTCCCTGTATTCTACAGCTGCACTGCTACAGCTTCACCTAGAGAGGGGCGACAGAAACAAACAGATTTAAGGGACAAACAAGACCAGTGAACGATAACACATCTTATCTGTAAGACTCTCCTGACATAGCTGTCCCAATAGAGTCACTATAAACCAGAAACTGACTGGCCATAGGACAGTTTGTGGCCAGATGGGCAGGTCCATCTCTAAGCTCAGTGGGCTGGTCTAAATTGGGGGTTTTGCAAAGAATAACTGTTTTGGGAGGGGGGGGGCAGTGTGTTAGAAAATACATGTAATTGTTAAAAAGAAAAACAGTCACATTATCAATCATCACAGATCACTGCACCTGTACATAGCCCCTCTGTAAATATCCCATCCAACTACCTCATCCCCATACTGTATTTATGTATTTATCTTGATCCTTCAACCCCAGTATCTCCACTTGCACATTCATCTTTTGCCAAACTATCACTCCAGTGTTTAATTGCTATATTGTAATTACTTCGCCACCATGGCCTATTTATTGCCTTACCTCTCTTATCCTACCTCATTTGCACACACTGTATATAGACTTTTCTACTGCATTATTGACTGTATGTTTGTTTATTCCATGTGTAACTCTGTGTTGTTGTATGTGTCGAACTGCTTTGCTTTATCTTGGCCAGGTCGCAGTTGTAAATGAGAACTTGTTCTCAGCTAGCCTACCAGGTTAAATAGGTGAAATAGGTGAAAGGTGAAATAAAAAATGACTAAATGTGCACAATTCTCGACTGATTTCAATACAAGATAAACATGTCATAAATACACATCACTCACCCTAACATCAGGTCCAGACTCCACAGACCACAGGTTGAGTTGGTCCTCCACTTCCTCCTCGTCACCAGTGGGAAACCAACTAGGATAATATTACACAGGCGGATTTGATTACATCAGATATTCATTGATTTAATGAATTTATTTGATATTTATTTGATATTTAAACTATTATCTCCAGCCGGAGACAACATTACATTTTTTTTACCTTGATTTAACTAGGCAAGTCAGTTAAGAACAAATCCTAGGAACAGTGGGTTAACTGCCTTGTTCAGGGGCAGAACGACAGATTATTACCTTGTCAGCTCGGGGATTCGAACTTGCAACCTTTCGGTTACTAGTCCAACACTCTAACCACTAGGTTACCCTGCCGCCCCGTATGACCACAGTGATAATATGCTGCCAGAGATGAATATCATAGAGACATTAAACATTAATACAGAGATGAACATCACAAAGACATTAATACAGAGATGAACATCACAGAGACATTAAACATTAATACAGAGATCAGAGTTAAGCCAAAAAAAAATAACACTTTCAATAAAATAACTATTGAAACATTCAGTGAACGTTTTAAGGAAGTAAAAAAAAAAATCCAATTCACCTATAATTCCGTTTCTCTCAGCGTTAATAAAACCTTCCAGGAAAACTTTCAGGGAACCATAGTAAGACGTTCTCAGAACCTCCTGGAACCATAGTAAGACGTTCTCAGAACCTCCTGGAACCATAGTAAGACGTTCTCAGAACCTCCCTGGAACCATAGTAAGACGTTCTCAGAACCTCCCTGGAACCATAGTAAGACGTTCTCAGAACCTCCCTGGAACCATAGTAAGACGTTCTCAGAACCTCCTGTAACTATAGTTAGACGTTCTCAGAACCTCCTGGAACCATAGTAAGACGTTCTCAGAACCTCCCTGGAACCATAGTAAGACGTTCTCAGAACCTCCCTGTAACCATAGTTAGACGTTCTCAGAACCTCCCTGGAACCATAGTTAGATGTTCTCAGAACCTCCCTGTAACCATAGTAAGACGTTCTCAGAACCTCCTGGAACCATAGTAAGACGTTCTCAGAACCTCCCTGGAACCATAGTAAGACGTTCTCAGAACCTCCCTGGAACCATAGTAAGACGTTCTCAGAACCTCCTGGAACCATAGTAAGACGTTCTCAGAACCTCCTGGAACCATACTAAGACGTTCTCAGAACCTCCTGGAACCATAGTAAGACGTTCTCAGAACCTCCCTGTAACCATAGTTAGACGTTCTCAGAACCTCCCTGTAACCATAGTTAGACGTTCTCAGAACCTCCCTGGAACCATAGTTAGATGTTCTCAGAACCTCCCTGTTGACGAGGAGTAGAATGTTATCACAAAATAGACTGTTACCCAGGCTATGGAGATCCGTAGGGTTGAGAGCCTGTTTTGCGAGGGAGACCTGGCAAGACTTGTTTAGCAGGACCTAGCTAACTGTAGACTTAGTTAGCAGGACCAGGCTAACAGTAAACTTAGTTAGCAGGACCAGGCTAACAGTAAACTTAGTTAGCAGGACCAGGCTAACAGTAAACTTAGTTTGCAGGACAAGAGTAACTGTAGAATTAGAAAGCAGGACCTGGCTAACTGTATAATTAGATAGCAGGACCAGGGTAACTGTATAATTAGATAGCAGGACCTGGCTAACTGTAGACTTAGTTAGCAGGACCAGGCTAACAGTAAACTTAGTTTGCAGGACCAGAGTAACTGTAGAATTAGATAGCAGGACCAGGCTAACAGTAGAATTAGAAAGCAGGACCAGGCTAACTGTAGAATTAGATAACAGGACCAGTCTAACTGTAGAATTAGATAGCAGGACCTGGCTAACTGTAGACTTAGTTAGCAGGACCAGGCTAACAGTAAACTTAGTTTGCAGGACCAGAGTAACTGTAGAATTAGATAGCAGGACCAGGCTAACAGTAGAATTAGATAGCAGGACCGGGCTAACTGTAGAATTAGATAGCAGGACCAGGCTAACTGTAGAATTAGATAGCAGGACCAGGCTAACTGTAGAATTAGATAGCAGGACCAGGCTAACTGTAGAATTAGATAGCAGGACCAGGCTAACTGTAGAATTAGATAGCAGGACCAGGCTAACTCTAGAATTAGATAGCAGGACCAGGCTAACTGTAGAATTAGATAGCAGGACCAGGCTAACTGTAGAATTAGATAGCAGGACCAGGCTAACTGTAGAATTAGATAGCAGGACCAGGCTAACTGTAGAATTAGATAGCAGGACCAGGCTAACTGTAGAATTAGATAGCAGGACCAGGCTAACTGTAGAATTAGATAGCAGGACCAGGCTAACTGTAGAATTAGATAGCAGGACCAGGCTAACTGTAGAATTAGATAGCAGGACCTGGCTAACTGTAGAATTAGATAGCAGGACCAGGCTAACTGTAGAATTAGATAGCAGGACCAGGCTAACTGTAGAATTAGATAGCAGGACCAGGCTAACTGTAGAATTAGATAGCAGGACCTGGCTAACTGTAGAATTAGATAGCAGGACCAGGCTAACTGTAGAATTAGATAGCAGGACCAGGCTAACTGTAGAATTAGATAGCAGGACCTGGCTAACTGTAGAATTAGATAGCAGGACCAGGCTAACTGTAGAATTAGATAGCAGGACCAGGCTAACTGTAGAATTAGATAGCAGGACCAGAGTAACTGTAGAATTAGATAGCAGGACCAGGCTAACTGTAGAATTAGATAGCAGGACCAGAGTAACTGTAGAATTAGATAGCAGGACCAGGCTAACTGTATAATTAGATAGCAGGACCAGAGAAACTGTAGAATTAGATAGCAGGACCAGGCTAACTGTAGAATTAGATAGCAGGACCTGGCTAACTGTAGAATTAGATAGCAGGACCAGAGTAACTGTATAATTAGATAGCAGGACCAGGCTAACTGTATAATTAGATAGCAGGACCAGGCTAACTGTAGAAATAGATAGCAGGACCAGGCTAACTGTAGAATTAGATAGCAGGACCAGGCTAACTGTAGAATTAGATAGCAGGACCTGGCTAACTGTAGAATTAGATAGCAGGACCAGGCTAACTGTAGAATTAGATAGCAGGACCAGAGTAACTGTAGAATTAGATAGCAGGACCAGGCTAACTGTAGAATTAGATAGCAGGACCAGGGTAACTGTAGACCTAAGTCAGGCTAACTGTAGACCTAAGTCAGGCTAACTGTAGACCTACCTGCACCTGGAGGTGAAGAGAGCCTTCTCGTTGATCATCTGGACTCTGAAGATGTTGACAGCCTTATAGACGTCCATCACATCCTGGTACTTCTCCAGTAGATGCCTGGAGAGAGAGACAGGTTAGAAAAGAGTCACTCCACAATATCACCACACTTGACAAGATTAAACACAACAATGTGAACTTGAGACACTATAAACCTCCATAGGCAATCAATATCATCAATATACCTGTAAGATGTCCCTGACTCATCCTTCTGGTTCCTCTGGTCTGACTGCATGTCCTCTCCCCCCCACTGGTAGCAGGGGCAGGGGAAGAGGTTTAGCCAGGGGTAGAGGCAGGGGCTGGGGCCTGGTCTGGTCCTCTCATCCAGGGGCAGGTTCTTTGCCAGGTAAGGTCTGAGCAGGGCTCTGGGCAGCAGAGACACCAGCCAGTAGATGGGCTCCTCATTCACAATGTCATGGAAGCTCTGGAGGTACTGACGCACGGCTGCAGAGGGCTGGATGGAGGACAGGTTCTGTAGGCAGGAGGAGGAGGAGGAGAAGGAAGAGGAGGAGGTGATGGAGGTAGAGGAGAAGAATGAGGAGGAGGATATGGAGGAGGAGGTGGAGGATGAGGAGTTGGAGGTAGAAGAGAAGAATGAGGAGGAGGATATGGAGGAGGAGGAAGAGGAGATGGAGGAAGAGGAGAAGAATGAGGAGGAGGATATGGAGCCAGGAGGAGGAGGAGGAAGAGGAGATGGAGGTAGAGGAGAAGAATGAGGAGGAGGATATGGAGGAGGAGGAGGAAGAGGAGATGGAGGAAGAGGAGAAGAATGAGGAGGAAGATATGGAGCCAGGAGGAGGAGGAGGAAGAGGAGATGGAGGTAGAGGAGAAGAATGAGGAGGAGGATATGGAAGAGGAGGAGGAAGAGGAGATGGAGGAAGAGGAGAAGAATGAGGAGGAGGATATGGATGAGGAGGAGGAGATGGAGGTAGAGAAGGAGGATATGGAGGAGGAGGAAGAGGAGGAGGATATGGAGGTAGAGAAGGAGGATATGGAGGAGGAGGAAGAGGAGGAGGAGATGGAGGTAGAGGAGAGGAATGAGGAGGAGGAGGATATGGAAGAGGAGGAATTTGCATTTTATTTGTCACATATTCTGAATTCAACAGGTGTTGACTTTATGCTTACGAGCCCTTCCCAACGATCCACAGTTAAAACATAATAACACAAATAAAACAGGAGGATTAAAATACAATACACAAGAATGGATCTATATACCAGGAGTACCAGTACCAGATCAATGTGGAGCTATATACAGGAAGTACCAGTACCAGATCAGTGTGGAGCTATATACAGGAAGTACCAGTACCAGATCAGTGTGGAGCTATATACAGTTAGTACCAGATCAGTGTGGAGCTATATACAGGAAGTACCAGTACCAGATCAGTGTGGAGCTATATACAGGAAGTACCAGTACCAGATCAGTGTGGAGCTATATACAGGAAGTACCAGATCAATGTGGATCTATATACAGGGAGTACCAGTACCAGATCAGTGTGGAGCTATATACAGGAAGTACCAGATCAGTGTGGAGCTATATACAGGAAGTACCAGATCAGTGTGGAGCTATATACAGGAAGTACCAGTACCAGATCAGCGTGGACCTATATACAGGAAGTACCAGATCAGTGTGGAGCTATATACAGGAAGTACCAGATCAGTGTGGAGCTATATACAGGAAGTACCAGTACCAGATCAGCGTGGACCTATATACAGGAAGTACCAGATCAGTGTGGAGCTATATACAGGAAGTACCAGATCAGTGTGGATCTATATACAGGAAGTACCAGATCAGTGTGGAGCTATATACAGGAAGTACCAGTACCAGATCAGTGAGGAGCTATATACAGTTAGTACCAGATCAATGTGTAGCTATATACAGGGAGTACCAGTACCAGATCAGTGAGGAGCTTTATACAGTTAGTACCAGATCAATGTGTAGCTATATACAGGAAGTACCAGATCAATGTGGATCTATATACAGTTAGTACCAGATCAATGTGTAGCTATATACAGGAAGTACCAGGACCAGATCAATGTGCAGCTATATACAGGAAGTACGAGTACCAGATCAGTGAGGAGCTATATACAGTTAGTACCAGATCAATGTGTAACTATATACAGGAAGTACCAGGACCAGATCAGTGTGGAGCTTTCTACAGACCCTGATATACCTCTGCTGCAGAGGATAACTTTATTAGAGTTACCAGCCTCAGATTTCAGCCCAAATAAATTATTGACAGAGTTCAAATAACAGACACATCTGAACATCAACTGTTCAGAGGAGAAATAATAGCTGAAATAAATAATTCTCTTTACTATTATTCTGACATTTCACGTTCCTAAAATAATGTGGTGATAAACTGATGTTTAAATGTATTTGGCTACGGTGTATGTCAACTTCCGACTTCAACTGTATGTATGTATGTATATATAGACTTGGTAATATAATATCTATCTATCTATACATACAGTACCAGTCAAAAATTGACACAGCTACTCGTTCAAGGGTTTTTCTTAATTTCATTGTAGAATAATAGTGAAGACATCAAAACTATGAAATAACACATATGGAATCATGTAGTAACAAAAAAAGTGTTACATTTTTTTTTTAAATTTAATATTTGAGATTCTTCAAAGTAGCCACCCTTTGCCTTGATGACAGCTTTGCACATTCTTGGCATTCTCTCAACCATCTTCATTAAGTAGTCACCAGGAATGTGTTTCAAATAACAGGTGTACCTTGTTAAAGTTCATTTGTGGAATTTCTTTGAGCCAATCAGTTGTGTTGTGACAAGGTAGGGGTGGTACACAGAAGACAGCCTTATTTGGTAAAATACCATGACCATAGTATGGCAAGAACAGCTCAAATAAGCAAAGATTAATGACAGTCCATCATTACTTTAAGACATGAAGGTCTGTCAATGCGGAAAATGTCAAGAACTTTGAACGTTTCTTCAAGTGCAGTCACAAAAACCATGAAGCACAATGATGAATCTGGCTCACGTGGATCGCCACAAGAAATGAAGACCCAGAGTTACCTCTGCTGCAAAGCAGAAGTTCATTAGTGTTACCATCCTCAGAAATTGCAGCCCCCCAAAAATGCTTCACAGAGTTAAAGTAGCAGACACATCTCAACATCAACTGTTCAGAAGAGACTGAGTGAATCCGGCCTTCATGGTCAAATGTCTGTAAAGAAATCACTACTGAAGGACACCAACAGAATAAGAGACTTGCTTGTGCCAAGAAACAAGAGCAATGGACATTAGTCGTTGGAAATCTGTCCTTTGGTCTGATGAGTCCAAATTTGAGATTTTTGGTTCCAATCGCCACGTCTTTGTGAGACGCAGAGTAGGTGAACGGATGATCTCTGCTTGTTTAGTTCCCACCATGAAGCATGGAGGAGGAGGTGTGATGGTGTGGGGGTGCTTTGCTGGGGACACTGTCTATGATTTATTTAGAATTCAAGGGATACTTAACCAGCCATCCCATCTGATTTGTGCTTTGTGGGGGGATGAGTTGGACCGCAGAGTGAAGGAAAAGCAGCCAAGAAGTGCTCAACATATGTGGGAACTCCTTCAAGACTGTTGGAAAATCATTCCAGTTGAAGCTGGTTGAGAAAATGCCAAGAGTGTACATAGCTTTCATCAAGGCAAATGGTGGCTACTTTGAAGAATCTAAACTATAAAATATATTTTGATTTGTGTGACACTTTTTTGGTTACCACATGATTCCTTATGTGTTATTTCACATTTTAGATGTCTTCACTACTATTTAACAATGTAGAAAATAGTAAAATAAATAAATACCCTTTATTGAGTAGGTTTGACCAAACTTCTGACTGGTACTGTAGATTTACAGTTGAAGTCGGACGTTTACATACACCTTAGCCAAATACATTTAAACTCAGTGTTTCACAATTCCTGACATTTAATCCTAGTAAAAATTCCCTGTCTTAGGTCAGTTAGGATCACCACTTTATTTTAAGAATGTGAAATGTCAGAATAATAGTAGAGAGAATGATTTATTTCAGCTTTTATTTCCTTCATCCCATTCCCAGTGGGTCAGAAGTTTACATAGACCCAATGAGTATTTGGTAACATTGCTTTTAAATTGTTTAACTTGGGTCAAACGTTTCAGGTAGCCTTCTAAAAGCTTCCCATAACAACTTGGGTGAATTTTGGCCCATTCCTCCTGACAGAGCTTGTGTAATTGAGTCATGTTTGTAGGCCTCCTTGCTCGCACATGCTTTTTCAGTTCTGACCACACATTTTCTATGAGGTTGAGGTCAGGGCTTTGTGTTGGCCACTCCAATACCTTGACTTTGTTGTCCTTAAGCCATTTTGCCACAACTTTGGAAGTATGCTTGGGGTCATTGTCCATTTGGAAGACACATTTACGACCAAGATTTAACTTCCTGACTGAAATTTTGAGATGTTGCTTCAATATATCCACATAATTCTCCTTCCTTGTGATGCCATCTATTTTGTGAAGTGCACCAGTCCCTCCTGCAGCAAAGCACCCCCACAACGTGATGCTGCCACCCCCGTGCCTCACGGCCGGGATGGTGTTCTTCGGCTTGCTAGCATCCCCCTTTTTCCTCCAAACATAATGATGGTCATTCTGGCCAAACAGTTATATTTTTGTTTCATCAGACCAGAGGATATTTCTCCAAAAAGTACAATCTTTGTCCACATGTCCAGTTGCAAACCGCAATCTGGCTATTTATGGCGGTTTAGGAGCAGTGGCATCTTCCTTACTGAGCAGCATTTCAGGTTATGTCAATATAGGACTCGTTCTACTGTCGATATAGATACATTTGTACGTGTTTCCTCCAGCATCTTCACAAGGTCCTTTGCTGTTGTTCTGGGATTGATTTGCACTTTTCGCACCAAAGTACGTTCATCTCTAGGAGACAGAACGCGTCTCCTTCGTGAGCAGTATGATGGCTGCATGGTCCCATGGTGTTTATACTTGCATACAATTGTTTGTACAGATGAACGTGGTACCTTCAGATGTTTGGAAATTGCTCCCAGGGTTGAACCAGACTTGTGGAGGTCTACAATTTATTTTCTGAGGTCTCGGCTGATTTGTTTTGATTTTCCCATGAAGTCAAGCAAAGATGCACTGAGTTTGAAGGTAGGCCTTGAAATACATCCACAGGTACACCTCAATTTACTCAATTGATGTCAATTAGCCTATCAGAAGCTTCTAAAGCCATGACATCCTTTTCTGGAATTTTCCAAGCTGTTTAAAGGCACAGTCAACTTAGTGTATGTAAACTTCTGACCCACTGGAATTGTAATACAGTGAATTATAAGTGAAATAATCTGTCTGTAAACAATTGTTGGAAAAATGAATTGTATCATGTACAAAGTAGATGTCCTAACCGACTTGCCAAAACTATAGTTTGTGAACAAGTAATTTGTGGAGTGGTTGAAAAACGAGTTTTAATGACTCCAACCTAAGTGTATGTAACCTTCCAACTTCAACTGTAGTATGTAGTGAACACTTAAGCCTATAGTTGACAATTGTTGTTTTTTAGGGATGTAACCTAAACCCCAATAAAGAAATTGGCTATGAAGTTGTGTGTATGCTACACATCGAAACACATGTAATAGTGTTTTGTAATTTATTACAGCTGTTTTTTAGGCTACGTAAATGTGGCTCATTTGGCCAACATCCCTCTGGCTGCACCAGGTTGGATCTGAATGCATATGGGTTTCTCAAATATCCGGTAATTAAAATCTGCCCTGTCATGTTGTCTGGCACCAAATTTTCATAAAGGAATCTCTGAAATGGCATATTGATTATATGAAGATTTTTTTAATATTCCCATGAAAATCTGTCACCAATTGGCTGGAAACCAGCTATAAACACACTAAAAGCCAATATAGGGCAATATAATTGTAACGCTAAAAGACTATGAACTGAACTGAATGAACTAAAGGGAGTCAAAAAAGGAAAAGATAGAAGATATTATTGATTTACCTTTTTTGGGGGTGTGTCTAAATACACCAAAACTTGTGTAACCGAAATTGAACTTGAATTTAACCAAAACAAAAAAGGTTAAAAGGTTAAAGGTTAAAAAAGGTTGAAAAAGGTTGAAAAAGGTTAAAGGTTAAAAAAGGGTAATTGAAAAGGTTTATGGAAGGTTTATTGAATTGATAAATCACCTACTACGTTCCAGTTGCTTTTTCTTGCTATAAGTCCTCTTAAATTGTATATTAATATATATAATCTTAAATTGTATATAAATATATATTATCTTAAATTGTATATTAAGATATATATTATCTTAAATTATATATTAATATATATATTATCTTAAATTATATATTAATATATATATTATCTTAAATTATATATTAATATATATATTATCTTAAATGGTATATTAATATATATATTATCTTAAATTATATATTAAGATATATATTATCTTAAATTATATATCATCTTAAATTATATATTAACATATATTATCTTAAATTATATATTAATATATATATTATCTTAAATTATATATTAATATATATATTATCTTACATTATATATTAAGATATATTATCTTAAATTATATATTAATATATATTATCTTAAATTATATATTATCTTAAATTATATATTAATTTATATTATCTTAAATTATATATTAATATACAGTGATCCCTCGCCACTTCGCGGTTCACTTATCGCGGATTCGCTATTTCGCGGATTTTCATAATGCATTTTTTTTTTTTTTTTGGTGCATTGTGCTCTGCATTCTGATTCGCTAAAAACTCACTCCCGCTTCTTGTATCAAAACATGCTACGAATTGTGAGGAATGGGACCCTTTGATGAGCCGTTCATTACAGTTCTCCAACGTAATCGATGGTGGCATGTCGGTGTACAAGGATCTTTTTGCAAAGAAGAAAAAAGAGCGACAACAGCTGCCTATCACTATGTTCTTCTCCCGAACAAACACACCTGCACCGCGGGCTTCAGAAGAAGAGAACACTGCAGAGCGCAGTCAGGATGCAGCGGCCCAGTCTGAAGAGCAGTGAAACGGCCTACACGTGAGTCACTGTATTTGTATACATGTAATAGTTGCTAATTGTAAAAAAAAAAAAAAGTTTTCTATTTCGCGGATTTCACTTATCGCGGGTCATTTTCGGAACGTAACCCCCGCGATAAACGAGGGATTACTGTATATATTATCTTAAATTGTATATTAAAATATATTATCTTAAATGTTATATTAAGATATATTATCTTAAATTATATATTAATATATATTATCTTAAATTATATATTAATATATATATTATCTTAAATTATATATTAATATATATTATCGTAAATGATATATTAATATATATTATCTTAAATTGTATAATTAGATATATTATTTTAAATTGTATTTTAAGATATATTATCTTAAATTGTATAATTAGATATATTATCTTAAATTGTATAATTAGATATATTATCTTAAATTATATATTAATATATATATATTATCTTAAATTATATATTAATCTATATATTATCTTAAATTATATATTAATATATATTATCGTAAATGATATATTAATATATATATTATCTTAAATTATATATTAATATATATATTATCTTAAATTATATATTAATATATATTATCGTAAATGATATATTAATATATATTATCTTAAATTGTATAATTAGATATATTATTTTAAATTGTATATTAAGATATATTATCTTAAATTATATATTAATATTGATTATCTTAAATTGTATAATTAGATCTATTATTTTAAATTGTATATTAAGATATATTATCTTAAATTGTATAATTAGATATATTATTTTAAATTGTATATTAAGGGTGATTGTTATAACAGCTTCTTACCAGGTGTGGTGGAGTTTGGTTCTGAGCCTTCTTCAGAGACTCCTGGTAGCGTTGATGTGTTCTCTGGAGAAACAGCATGATGTCTGGAGGACCCTGGACTGTTCTGATCAGCACCTGGCTCATACACACATTTACACTGTTATACAGAGCAACTTATCTTAAGATAGCTAGGCACGACAACCACGTATCACAGTCATAGTAAGTAAAACTTTACAGTATTCGTTTTATTTAATGTATTTTCTTTTCACCTGCAGCATGGTGATGACTCTGTCCAGGTATAGCACCTCCTGGTGGCAGAAGTCAGCGTAGCAGTGGCCAGGCAGACGTCTGGAATACATTCCTCTGAGGAAGGCTGAGTCGAGGGTCTCATCTGCTACTCTCTCACTGGTCTCCCACAGGACGTCATAAATACTCACCTCTTCAACCAGCTCTGGGGGAGGGAGAGGGGAGAGAGAGAGAAATATATATATTTTTTTTTATCGCTGTGGTGCAGTGTTCGCAACTATGTGGTACATTTTAGCTTTGTACAAAACCCAAAACAGATCATCAAAAAAACAGTTGTTTCAACACTGAGCACATTTTCAATTGACTATTACAACACAAAATCGTATAGTCACTTTTTCACCAAACCTACTCAGTGTTTCATCTATAAATACATGTTTCACATTTCAATATGTGTTCATATAAAGTAAATGCTTTTCACAATGCAACCCTCACTTTACTGTAGATATGATTCTCTTCTCATTTGTTAAAAAACATTTTACTATCCTTCTAATATATGCCATTTATGTAGCAGGTGCTTTAAAACCTGTTGAGAACCTGCTATTTTCACTTTGGGGAAAAATCGTGCCCAATTTAAACGGCCTCGTACTCTATTCTTGCTCGTACAATATGCATATTATTATTACTATTGGATAGAAAACACTCTCAAGTTTCTAAAACCGTTTGAATTATATCTGTGAGTAAAACAGAACTCATTTTTCAGCAAACTTCCTGTCAGAAAGTGAAAAATCTGAATTCGAGGCTCTCTTCCAGGGCCTGCCTATAAATGTGCTTGATATCTATTAGTATACATGCACTTCATACGCCTTCCACTAGATGTCAATAGGCTGTGAGAGGTGAAATGGGGTTTCTAGGTATTTCTATGGTCATAAGATAGAGCTTGGAATGACATGACCCCAGAATTCCTTTGTTCAGGAAGCGCATAAAGGTCACCAGTATTGGCTTCTGAAAAGCATTCGTTATAGACGTCTTATATCTCCGGCTTTGATTTTATTTGATAAATGTGAAAATATCATCGTAAAGTATGTTTTTTCAATATAGTTTTATTCGATTATTGAATTTTTTTCGGGGGTTTAGGCGTGTTGCGTTCTTTGCGTTTGGTGACGAAGGAGAGCTTAGCGCCACTTGGCTAGTTTTGCTTGCTCATTCGAGAGGGAAAAATGCCATTCTAAAACCAAACAACGATTGTTCTGGACAAAGGACCACTTGTACAACATTCTGATGGAAGATCATCAAAAGTAGGACCCATTTATGATGTTATTTCATATATCTGTCGAACATGTTTACTTTTAGTTTGCGCCCAGATTTTGGGCGCTCTCTCGCAATAACGTAAGCTGCATGTCGTAATGAAGTTCTTTTTAGAATTCTAACACGGCGATTACATTAAGAACTAGTGTATCTATCATTTCCTATACAACATGTATTTTTTAGTAAAGTTTATGAATAGTTATTTGGTCAGAATAGGTGAGTGTCAGAAAAATATCCGGACATTCTGGGAAAAAGCTGCTAAGTTTTCAGAATGTATAACCACGGATTTCAGCTCTAAATATGCATATTTTCGAACAAACCATATATGTATTGTGTAATATGATGTTATAGGACTGTCATCTGATGAAGTTTATGAAGGTTAGTGAAAATTAATATATTTTGCTGGTTTATTCGCTATCGCTAACGTGCCTATTGCTATCGCTAACGTGCCTTGAATGAATGAATGCGGTTGTGTGGTAGGCTATTGTAGTAAGCTAATATAATGCTATATTGTGTTTTCGCTGTAAAACACTTAAAAAATCGGAAATATTGGCTGGATTCACAAGATGTTTGTCTTTAATTTGCTGTACACCATGTATTTTTCAGAAATGTTTTATGATGAGTATTTAGGTATTTCACGTTGGTCTCTATAATTACTCTGGCTGCTTCGGTGCTATTTTTGATGGTAGCTGTGATGGTAGCTGCAATGTAAAACTGATTTATACCTCAAATATGCACATTTTTCGAACAAAACATAGATTTATTGTGTAAAATGTTATAAGACTGTCATCTGATGAAGTTGTTTCTTGGTTAGTTTGGTTGGTTCTTGGTTAGTTTGGTTGGTTTTGTGCATGCTACCTGTGCTGTGAAAAATGTCTGTGCTTTTTTGTATTTGGTGGTGAGCTAACATAAATATACGTGGTGTTTTCGCTGTAAAACATTTAAAAAATCGGACATGTTGACTGGATTCACAAGATGTTTATCTTTCATTTGCTGTATTGGACTTGTTAATGTGTGAAAGTTAAATATTTCTCAAAAATATTTTTTGAATTTTGCCTTTTCAGTGGAATGTGGGAGGAGTTCCGCTAGCGGAACCCTGGGGCTAGACAGGTTAATCCAAAGTGACAGCAGTGAGTCTATGCATTTTCATATGTGACCTCAATGGGAATCAAACCCACAACTCTGGTGTTGCTAGTGCCATGCTCATACTAATTGAGCCACACAAGACACTACAATACATAAATACAATAAAATACTGTAAAATACATGTAATGATTCCAATACAGGTGGAAGATGTAAGATGGCCATCCCCGTGAGCATACCGCCGTCCCCCAGGCCAAGGATGAGACATGCATTGACATCAATCCAGAACTACAGTACTAGTCAAAAGTTTAGACATACCTACTCATTCCAGGGTTTTTCTTAATTTTTTACTCTTTTATACATTGTATAATAATAGTGAAGACATCAAAACTAAGAAATAACGCATATTGACTCATGTAGTAACCAAAAAAGTGTTAAACAAATCAAAATATATTTTATATTTGAGATTCTTCAAAGAAGCCACCCTTTGTCTCGATGACAGTTTTTCACACTCTTGGCATTCAGCTTCATGAGGTAGTCACCGGGAATGCATTTCAATTAACAGGTGTGCCTTGTTAAAAGTTCATTTGTGGAATTTCTTTCCTTCTTAATGCGTTTGAGCCAATCAGTTGTGTTGTGACAAGGTAGGGGTGGTATACAGAAGATAGCCCTATTTGGTAAAAGACCAAGTCCATATTATGGCAAGAACAGCTCAAATAAGCAAAGAGAAACGACATTCAGCTTCATGAGGTAGTCACCGGGAATGCTAGTCACATTTGTGGAATTTCTTTCCTTCTTAATGCATTTGAGCCAAATAAGCCCAAATAAATGTTTCACAGAGTTCAAGTAACAGACACATCAACTGATCAGAGGAGACTGCGTGAATCAGGCCTTCATGGTCGAATTGCTGCAAAGAAACCACTACTAAAGGACACCAATAAGAAGAGATTTGCTTGGAAACACAAGCAATGGACAATAGACCTTTGGAAATCTGTCCTTTGGTCTGATGAGTCCAAATATGAGATTTTTGGTTCCAACCGCCGTGTCTTTGTGAGACGCAGAGCAGGTGAATGGATGATCTCTGCATGTGTGGTTCCCACCGTGAAGCATGGAGGAGGTGGTGTGATGGTGTGGGGGTGCTTTGCTGGTGACACTGTCAGTGATTTATTTTGAATTCAAGGCACACTCAACCAGCATATACTACCACATCATTCTGCAGCGATACGCCATCCCTGGTTTGCACTTAGTGGGACTATAATGACCCAACACACCTCCAGGCTGTGTAAGGGCTATTTGACCAAGAAAGAGAGTGATGGAGTGCTGCATCAGATGACCTGGCCTCCACAATCACCCAACCTCAACCCAATTGAGATGATTTGGGATGAGTTGGACATTGCTTTTGGGCCTGAGCTACAGGCAGTTAGATTTGTATGTCATTGCAGGCGAAATTGAAAAAAAGGGGAGAATCCATATTAAAGAGGATGAGGTTTTCTAGGAGGACAAAAAGCTTAATTCCAGACCGGTCAACATGTTTTAAATTTTGAAATGGCATAGCGTTCGCAAGTGCCACCATCATCAGACAGCTGTCTTCTTCTAAATATCAGAGTCCCATTCAACAAGGAGCTGCACCTGTAACAACATTAACTTATTGTCCAGCCTAGGCAATGGGCCAAGACATTCCTACCTCTCTCGTGTGTTTGATTCTGACTTGGCATTACTGCTAAACCAGATCTAAAAGAAAATGGAAAAAAAATACATGAATGTAATTAAGTGTTAATATGGTCTCTGTATAAACATGTCCAGATACAAGACAGTGTTAGCCTGCTACCTGGTCTCCATAGAACACACATAGAACCTCAGCTCTCCACAGGACACGTCATTCCAGCCCCGACCACCTGTTGTCAAGGCAACAACAAATCACACTTCAGTTATTTCAATGTGCTCAGAGTGAGTGAATGTGTGTGTGTGTGTGTGTGTGTGTGTGTGTGTGTGTGTGTGTGTGTGTGTGTGTGTGTGTGTGTGTGTGTGTGTGTGTGTGTGTGTGTGTGTGTGTGTGTGTGTGTGTGTACCTCTAGTGTGTAGCTCCATACAGTTCTCCCCCTGTCCAGAGTTACTGGGCTCCTCCTCCTCCCAGTAAAAACCATCAACAGCTGAGCCGTCACTCCACAGCCACATCCCCTCCTTTTCACAGAAACACATTGATTAATGGATTGAAACCACTTCATTGTTTTTAAAGCCTCTGTAACCTGTAGACATTTGACAGATTGATTGACAGACTGACTGACTGATGAATTATTGACCCAGTTTACCTGAGCTGCGTCGTAGCCTCCTATCCAGACCGGCTGGTCTGTGTGTCTCCTCACCAGATCCTGGACAAACACCTGTTGACCAGGGCTGTGAACCGACACCAGGTTCCCTCTGTGCTGGGAGCAGTACAGCTGTAGGGACAGCCAGAGAACACTGTTAGCCCGCTGAGCTAAAGCCCAGTACCTCAGGGAGCAAAGATCAATGCTAGCTAGAAATTGACATTTCCTGAAGTAAATGTGTGCTTGCTAGTCTTGCAGTATCAATGGTTGTGAAATAGTAGTAGTAATTAGAAATTAGTCTCTCCCAATTACAAGTGTTACCTCTGCAGTGGCCCAGGTGGCCCAGACGGGGTAGAAGGAGAAGCAGCGATGCTCATTCTGATGCCACCCGGCTGGGCATGGTGACTGGGAGTCCACCCCTTCCACCTCCTCCTCTGTAGTGTTCACCACCCCCGAGGCAGCATCCAGCCCTGGAACAACAACACACCGACAGTATGTACTGTTCAAGAGCTGTGCTTGACTTAGTTTACCTGGTACATTGGAAGCAATTCATGGAATAATCCCGAAAGTGCAAACTAAGCTAGATCAAGTAGCACCTCAAATACTTTATAGCATCTAGAGTTGTGTTTGAGCAGATATAATGCAATTTTACAGTAAACAAATTGACGACAGACTTTCAGTACGCTTATAGGGAAGGACATTCAACAAGCACGGCGCTTCACAAATGGTTGATGATTGGCTGAGTGAAATTCATGATAAAAAGATTGTGGGAGCTGTTTTGTTAGACTTCAGTGTGGCCTTTTGACATTATCAATCGTAGTCTGATGCTGGAAAAACGTATGTGTTATGGCTTTACACCACCTGCTATATTGTGGATAAAGAGTTACCTGTCCTGCCATTAAGATTACTTTATTTTATTACAGAACACAGAGGGTGTTCTTTATCATTGAATTAAACTATTTACACACACACACACACACACACACACACACACACACACACACACACACACACACACACACACACACACACACAGTTTAATTTCAAGTTTCAAGTTTTATATTTACCTGTTGCGAGGTGCAGAGCCATCACTGCCCAACAAAGCAGCAGAGACATTCTGCCAACCGATCTACAGAGGAAACAATGATATTACATTACATAACAACGGAACTTCACATTTAATAACCTTTAATAGTGTTAAAGGGATCATGGATACCATTTTAATGTCTCTGTGCGCATTATAAAGGAAGGTAGTGGTTGTTTCACGAGCAAATGCCATCTAGCATTAGCACAATGACTGGAAGTCTCCAGGTACGCTGGCATTGCTAATGTACCTGTGGACTTCTAGTGATTGTGCTAGAATCGTTATCCCTTTAACATAACTTAATTTAAAATGACATCGCGTAACATAACATGACAAATCATAACACAAGTTAACTTTAAAGTGACATAAGTTAACATGACATAACATGACATAACATAACATAACAGAGCAGCTCCGTCTGTAACGTAGTACATTACCTGTACATGAATCAGAGAATGTTGAGAGTACCTGAGCTAGCTAGTAACACAGTGACAGTAGTAGTAGCTTGGTCTTGGTAGGATAGCTCAGAACGTCTGCTCTTTTCTACCTGCTTCTGGCTTGGAATAGTCACTGTTGAGGAGGAGGAGGAGTGAATTCAGATGCAGTGAGGGGAAGAGATGAGGAAAGCATAAGGTACTGCAGAACAGCAACCAGGTATGTCCTCCGCTCTACACTAGTGGGTGTGTCCTAAAGGCCTCAGCCCTGCCCACTCTCATTATCAGTCAGATGAGAATCACATCAACAACCTGCTAGTTCTAACAACACATCTCCTGTTCTGACAGACGAGAATCACATCAACAACACATCTCCTGTTCTGACAGACGAGAATCACATCAACAACACATCTCCTGTTCTGACAGACTAGAATCACATCAACAACACATCTCCTGTTCTGACAGACTAGAATCACATCAACAACACATCTCCTGTTCTGACAGACTAGAATCACATCAACAACACATCTCCTGTTCTGACAGACTAGAACCACATCAACAACACATCTCCTGTTCTGACAGACTAGAATCACATCAACAACACATCTCCTGTTCTGACAGACTAGAATCACATCAACAACACATCTCCTGTTCTGACAGACTAGAATCACATCAACAACACATCTCCTGCTCTGACAGACTAGAATCACATCAACAACACATCTCCTGTTCTGACAGACTAGAATCACATCAACAACACATCTCCTGTTCTGACAGACTAGAATCACATCAACAACACATCTCCTGCTCTGACAGACTAGAATCACATCAACAACACATCTCCTGTTCTGACAGACTAGAATCACATCAACAACACATCTCCTGTTCTGACAGACTAGAATCACATCAACAACACATCTCCTGTTCTGACAGACTAGAATCACATCAACAACACATCTCCTGTTCTGACAGACTAGAATCACATCAACAACACATCTCCTGTTCTGACAGACTAGAATCACATCAACAACACATCTCCTGCTCTGACAGACTAGAATCACATCAACAACACATCTCCTGTTCTGACAGACTAGAATCACATCAACAACACATCTCCTGCTCTGACAGACTAGAATCACATCAACAACACATCTCCTGTTCTGACAGACTAGAATCACATCAACAACACATCTCCTGTTCTGACAGACTAGAATCACATCAACAACACATCTCCTGTTCTGACAGACTAGAATCACATCAACAACACATCTCCTGTTCTGACAGACTAGAATCACATCAACAACACATCTCCTGCTCTGACAGACTAGAATCACATCAACAACACATCTCCTGTTCTGACAGACTAGAGTCACATCAACAACACATCTCCTGCTCTGACAGACTAGAATCACATCAACAACACATCTCCTGCTCTGACAGACTAGAATCACATCAACAACACATCTCCTGCTCTGACAGACTAGAATCACATCAACAACACATCTCCTGCTCTGACAGACTAGAGTCACATCAACAACACATCTCCTGCTCTGACAGACTAGAATCACATCAACAACACATCTCCTGTTCTGACAGACTAGAATCACATCAACAACACATCTCCTGCTCTGACAGACTAGAATCACATCAACAACACATCTCCTGTTCTGACAGACTAGAATCACATCAACAACACATCTCCTGTTCTGACAGACTAGAATCACATCAACAACACATCTCCTGCTCTGACAGACTAGAATCACATCAACAACACATCTCCTGTTCTGACAGACTAGAGTCACATCAACAACACATCTCCTGTTCTGACAGACTAGAATCACATCAACAACACATCTCCTGCTCTGACAGACTAGAGTCACATCAACAACCTGCTAGTTCAAACAACACATCTCCTGCTCTGACAGACTAGAATCACATCAACAACACATCTCCTGCTCTGACAGACTAGAATCACATCAACAACACATCTCCTGTTCTGACAGACTAGAATCACATCAACAACACATCTCCTGTTCTGACAGACTAGAGTCACATCAACAACACATCTCCTGTTCTGACAGACTAGAGTCACATCAACAACACATCTCCTGCTCTGACAGACTAGAATCACATCAACAACACATCTCCTTCTCTGACAGAAGACACGGAGCATACCCCTCAGACACTCACTTACCTGATGTAAGGTCACACACTTGCTCTCTAACACACTCACACTCTCTCTCTGTATTACTCTTGGTTGCAAAACATATTTGCATCCAAACAAATTACTTTTTAGGATTAAAAAAGGACTTCAGGCTACAGGACAAAATACAAACCCTCCAACCCAAAAAGGCCTTTGGTGTTGATGGTATCCTGAATGAAATGATAAAATCCACAGATCACAAATTCTAATTGGCAATCCTTAAACTCTTTAACATCATCATCAGCTCTGGCCTCTTCCCCAATATTTGGAACGAAGGACTGATCACCCCAATCCACAAAAGTGGAGATAAATTTGACCCCAATAACTACCGTGGGATATGCGTCAAATCAAATCAAATTTTATTTATCACATGCACCAAATACAACCTGCACCAAATACAACATGCACCAAATACAACCTGCACCAAATACAACATGCACCAAATACAACCTGCACCAAATACAACATGCACCAATTACAACATGCACCAATTACAACATGCACCAAATACAACATGCACCAAATACAACATGCACCAAATACAACATGCACCAAATACAACCTGCACCAAATACAACCTGCACCAAATACACCATGCACCAAATACACCATGCACCAAATACAACATGCACCAAATACACCATGCACCAAATACACCATGCACCAAATACAACCTGCACCAAATACACCATGCACCAAATACACCATGCACCAAATACACCATGCACCAAATACACCATGCACCAAATACACCATGCACCAAATACAACATGCACCAAATACACCATGCACCAAATACACCATGCACCAAATACACCATGCACCAAATACACCATGCACCAAATACACCATGCACCAAATACACCATGCACCAAATACACCATGCACCAAATACACCATGCACCAAATACAACATGCACCAAATACAACATGCACCAAATACACCATGCACCAAATACACCATGCACCAAATACACCATGCACCAAATACAACATGCACCAAATACACCATGCACCAAATACAACCTGCACCAAATACACCATGCACCAATTACAACATTACAGTGAAGTGCTTACGTACAAGTCCTTAAACAAAAACGCAGTTTTAAGAAAATTCAAAAAAAAGTAAGAGATAAGAAAAACAAATAATTAAAGAGCAGCAGTAAATAACAATAGGAGGCTATATACAGGGGGTACTGGTACAGAGTCAATGTGGAGGATATATACAGGGGGTACCAGTACAGAGTCAATGTGGAGACTATATACAGGGGGTACTGGTACAGAGTCAATGTGGAGGATATATACAGGGGGTACCGGTACAGAGTCAATGTGGAGACTATATACAGGGGGTACCAGTACAGAGTCAATGTGGAGGCTATATACAGGGGGTACTGGTACAGAGTCAATGTGGAGGCCATATACAGGGGGGTACTGGTACAGAGTCAATGTGGAGGCTATATACAGGGGGTACCGGTACAGAGTCAATGTGGAGGCTATATACAGGGGGTACCGGTACAGAGTCAATGTGGAGGCTATATACAGGGGGTACCAGTACAGAGTCAATGTGGAGGCTATATACAGGGGGTTACGGTACAGAGTCAATGTGGAGGCTATATACAGGGGGTTACGGTACAGAGTCAATGTGGAGGCTATATACAGGGGGTACCGGTACAGAGTCAATGTGGAGGCTATATACAGGGGGTTACGGTACAGAGTCAATGTGGAGGCTATATACAGGGGGTACCAGTACAGAGTCAATGTGGAGGCTATATACAGGGGGTACCAGTACAGAGTCAATGTGGAGGCTATATACAGGGGGTTACGGTACAGAGTCAATGTGGAGGCTATATACAGGGGGTACCGGTACAGAGTCAATGTGGAGACTATATACAGGGGGTACCGGTACAGAGTCAATGTGGAGGCTATATACAGGGTGTTACGGTACAGAGTCAATGTGGAGGTTATATACAGGGGGTACCGGTACAGAGTCAATGTGGAGGCTATATACAGGGGGTACCGGTACAGAGTCAATGTGGAGGCTATATACAGGGGGTACCGGTACAGAGTCAATGTGGAGGCTATATACAGGGGGTACTGGTACAGAGTCAATGTGGAGGCCATATACAGGGGGTACCGGTACAGAGTCAATGTGGAGGCTATATACAGGGGGTACCGGTACAGAGTCAATGTGGAGGCTATATACAGGGGGTACTGGTACAGAGTCAATGTGGAGGCCATATACAGGGGGTACCGGTACAGAGTCAATGTGGAGGCTATATACAGGGTGTACCGGTACAGAGTCAATGTGGAGGCCATATACAGGGGGTACCGGTACAGAGTCAATGTGGAGGCTATATACAGGGGGTACCGGTACAGAGTCAATGTGGAGGCTATATACAGGGTGTTACGGTACAGAGTCAATGTGGAGGCTATATACAGGGGGTACTGGTACAGAGTCAATGTGGAGGCTATATACAGGGTGTTACGGTACA
The DNA here is from genome assembly GCF_016432855.1 of Salvelinus namaycush. Taxonomy (NCBI): domain Eukaryota; kingdom Metazoa; phylum Chordata; class Actinopteri; order Salmoniformes; family Salmonidae; genus Salvelinus; species Salvelinus namaycush. Next base: position 52,394,708 of record NC_052312.1, on the reverse strand, counting down.
GAGTCAATGTGGAGGCTATATACAGGGGGTACCGGTACAGAGTCAATGTGGAGGCTATATACAGGGTGTTACGGTACAGAGTCAATGTGGAGGCTATATACAGGGTGTACCGGTACAGAGTCAATGTGGAGGCCATATACAGGGGGTACCGGTACAGAGTCAATGTGGAGGCTATATACAGGGGGTACCGGTACAGAGTCAATGTGGAGGCTATATACAGGGTGTTACGGTACAGAGTCAATGTGGAGGCTATATACAGGGGGTACCGGTACAGAGTCAATGTGGAGACTATATACAGGGGGTACCGGTACAGAGTCAATGTGGAGACTATATACAGGGGGTACCGGTACAGAGTCAATGTGGAGGCTATATACAGGTGTTACGGTACAGAGTCAATGTGGAGGCTATATACAGGGTGTTACGGTACAGAGTCAGTGTGGAGGCTATATACAGGGGGTACCGGTACAGAGTCAATGTGGAGACTATATACAGGGGGTACCGGTACAGAGTCAATGTGGAGGCTATATACAGGTGTTACGGTACAGAGTCAATGTGGAGGCTATATACAGGGTGTTACGGTACAGAGTCAGTGTGGAGGCTATATACAGGGGGTACCGGTACAGAGTCAATGTGGAGACTATATACAGGGGGTACCGGTACAGAGTCAATGTGGAGGCTATATACAGGGGGTACCGGTACAGAGTCAATGTGGAGGCTATATACAGGGTGTACCGGTACAGAGTCAATGTGGAGGCTATATACAGGGTGTTACGGTACAGAGTCAATGTGGAGGCTATATACAGGGTGTACCGGTACAGAGTCAATGTGGAGGCTATATACAGGGGGTACCGGTACAGAGTCAATGTGGAGGCTATATACAGGGGGTACCGGTACAGAGTCAATGTGGAGGCTATATACAGGGTGTTACGGTACAGAGTCAATTTGGAGGTTATATACAGGGTGTACCGGTACAGAGTCAATGTGGAGGCTATATACAGGGGGTACCGGTACAGAGTCAATGTGGAGACTATATACAGGGTGTTACGGTACAGAGTCAATGTGGAGACTATATACAGGGTGTTACAGTACAGAGTCAATGTGGAGGCTATATACAGGGTGTTACGGTACAGAGTCAATGTGGAGGCTATATACAGGGTGTTACGGTACAGAGTCAATGTGGAGGCTATATACAGGGGGTACCGGTACAGAGTCAATGTGGAGACTATATACAGGGTGTTACAGTACAGAGTCAATGTGGAGGCTATATACAGGGTGTTACGGTACAGAGTCAATGTGGAGGCTATATACAGGGTGTTACGGTACAGAGTCAATGTGGAGGCTATATACAGTGTGTTACAGTACAGAGTCAATGTGGAGGCTATATACAGGGGGTACCGGTACAGAGTCAATGTGGAGACTATATACAGGGGGTACCGGTACAGAGTCAGTGTGGAGACTATATACAGGGGGGTACCGGTACAGAGTCAATGTGGAGACTATATACAGGGTGTTACAGTACAGAGTCAATGTGGAGGCTATATACAGGGTGTTACGGTACAGAGTCAAAGTGGAGGCTATATACAGGGTGTTACGGTACAGAGTCAATGTGGAGGCTTTATACAGTGTGTTACAGTACAGAGTCAATGTGGAGGCTATATACAGGGGGTACCGGTACAGAGTCAATGTGGAGGCTATATACAGGGGGTACCGGTACAGAGTCAATGTGGAGACTATATACAGGGGTGTACCGGTACAGAGTCAATGTGGAGGCTATATACAGGGTGTTACAGTACAGAGTCAATGTGGAGGCTATATACAGGGTGTACCAGTACAGAGTCAATGTGGAGGCTATATACAGGGTGTACCAGTACAGAGTCAATGTGGAGACTATATACAGGGTGTACCGGTACAGAGTCAATGTGGAGGCTATATACAGGGTGTACCAGTACAGAGTCAATGTGGAGGCTATATACAGGGTGTACCAGTACAGAGTCAATGTGGAGACTATATACAGGGTGTACCGGTACAGAGTCAATGTGGAGACTATATACAGGGTGTTACAGTACAGAGTCAATGTGGAGGCTATATACAGGGTGTTACGGTACAGAGTCAATGTGGAGACTATATACAGTGTGTTACAGTACAGAGTCAATGTGGAGGCTATATACAGGGGGTACCGGTACAGAGTCAATGTGGAGGCTATATACAGGGGGTACCGGTACAGAGTCAATGTGGAGGCTATATACAGGGAGTACCGGTACAGAGTCAATGTGGAGGCTATATACAGGGGGTACCGGTACAGAGTCAATGTGGAGGCTATATACAGGGGGTACCGGTACAGAGTCAATGTGGAGGCTATATACAGGGTGTTACAGTACAGAGTCAATGTGGAGGCTATATACAGGGGGTACTGGTACAGAGTCAATGTGGAGGCCATATACAGGGGGTACCGGTACAGAGTCAATGTGGAGACTATATACAGGGGGTACCGGTACAGAGTCAATGTGGAGTCTATATACAGGGGGTACCGGTACAGAGTCAATGTGGAGGCTTTTTACAGGGAGTACTGGTACAGAGTAGCCTTGTGAGCCTGAGCTTAACTTTAATCTTTACCCGGCTTTAGATTCATCTCCCTTTGCTCTTTGTAAGAGCGGAGTCAGGTTGTGGTCATGGTCCTGCCACCGCTTCCTCCGTTGTTGCACCACAGGCGTGATGTCATCAGGTGTGGCGCTTATTCCTGGCAGTCCCTGAAGTGCATCATCGCTGATATTCCTCTGCAGCTGGCTTCACTCCAAAAGGTAACCTTGTCCACCGGTATCTACCATTGGGGATCCTAAATGTGGTGAGGTAACTACTATTTTCGTCTAAATTTACCTGCCAGTACCCATTGTTTTGCATCCATAACCGAAAATATTTGTGCTCTTGCCAGGCTTGGCAGTATCTCTACATAAGGCTTTGTTCAGGGCACTTGGATCAAGGCAGACTCTTATTTTGCCAGGAATTTCCCACCACAACCATGTTGCTTATCCACTTAGTAGGTTTGTTAACATTCTGTTCCTGGGGAATAGAATGGGGAATAGGCAGAGAAGCTGTTGAACTGGTCTAACAGGCTCACCCACCACCAGGTGAAGCTCACCTGGCAGAGCCCCCATCCCTTCAAAAACATCCTCAAACTCTTTCAGTATTGCCTCTGGGGTGTTCGAGTCTGACGGGACCTTTTTGTTTTTCTTTAGTGCTGACGTGATGAATGACATGTCGGTGATTGAGCTGTGGCAACTTGAGCTTTTTCCACACGTTTCTGCTGAAAGGAGAGGCTTCTGGAAGGTTTTCCCCACTTGGAACTTTAGCACATATGTTTACCCCATCATGGTTGGCTTGTAGTTCACACTCCCCCTACTGGTGTAATAACCAATTAGCCTGGGCTTGCCTTGCTTGCTTTGTATCTCCTTGCTGCATTACTTGCATAAAGTCTCTGTAGCTGAGTATATTGACAGTTGAACCACTGTCTAACTGGCATTTGATAGTGCTGCTTGTATCATAATCACAGTTATCACATGTCAGTGGGGTCAGCTTTAAGTTTGTAAACCATGTATCTTTGCCACTTTGAACAGAATTAACGTCTGTCATGTATAGCCATGTCCTCTTCTTCCTCATCGTTGTGATCACTGCGTGTATCCTGCTCTAGCAGATTGACAGGCTTACTTTGTCTTTGCCTGCACACTTTAGCAAAATTGTATTTTTTCCCCCACAGAATTCGCATATAACCCCATATGCTGGACATTTCGCTCTTGCGTGTGTTGATCCACAGTACATGGACACTTCTTTAGTGTTTCTCCGCCTTAGATTATTTTCTGATGAATTAAGTTTCCGTTTTCTATCGAACATGGTCTCTGTCTTTGTTCTGAGTGGCATAATTGACGGATTCTGCTTGTTCAGGGACAGTGTTCGTCTTTTTTTAATTGTATCTGAGTCTGTTCATCTTTACAGCCAATCACAAGTCTGTCTCTGATCATTTCGTCTCTCATTAACCCGAAATCACTTGAATCCGACAATTGACGCAACCTCACAACATATTGACCAGACTCCGGGAGAGGCGACTCCAGGATGCTGGCCTTCTAGGCAGAGTTCCTCTGTCCAATGTCTGTGATCTTTTGCCCATCTTAATCTTTTCTTTTTATTGGCCAGTCTGAGATATGGCTTTTTCTTTGTAATCTTCACTGACCACAATGAGAATGGATTGTGTTTGTGATGTATCGTTGCTCATCAGACATTTTCCATTTTTACAAAACTGATGTCTGCAGCATCAGGGGAAATCATTATGTTTATACGTGCAATAGATCTTCAATGATCTATACAACATCTGGTTTAATAATAATATAAACATTACATATGTGTAATTAGACATCTACGGTGATAAGATCAAATCTGTCTAATTTAGTCTTAATTTACATAACTAAAGCCCACAGCCACTGGAGGACACACCCCTACCTAATTACCCCCCCCCCCCCCCCCAAATCAGTTCTCCACAAACCTCATGTTTACATCCATGGGTTAAACCACGTGGATAAAAAAAACGACATGGAAATTCCACTAATTTAAAAAAGTTCAAATGTGTTTCTGTTAGAGAAATTGTTGCTGATGTAATCAGAGCCAGATTCATTGCAGTGAAGAAACGAACGTCCATGGGCATGGCGTAGAGTTTGGCCAGGAGCATGGAGTTTGGGTAGCCAGCCAAAATAGTGAACGATGGTACAGTAAAATACAGATACCCACCTTTCTGGAGAGATGATGTTCTGTACTCTGCTCCTGAATATGGGCTTACTCAGACTGTATGAATAGAAAGACATAGTAAAATGATTAATGACAACTATGGCTATACAGTATACATAATACACATACTGTATCTATTGTAACTATTATCTATGCCAGCTACATAGACCATCAGACTGTTAAATAGCCATCACTAGCCAGATACCACCCGGTTACTCAACCCTGTACCTTAGAGGCTGCTGCCCTATATACATACACCATCAGACTGTTAAATAGCCATCACTAGCCAGCTACCACCCGGTTACTCAACCCTGCACCTTAGAGGCTGCTGCCCTATATACATACACCATCAGACTGTTAAATAGCCATCACTAGCCAGCTACCACCCGGTTACTCAACCCTGCACCTTAGAGGCTGCTGCCCTATATACATACACCATCAGACTGTTAAATAGCCATCACTAGCCAGCTACCACCCGGTTACTCAACCCTGCACCTTAGAGGCTGCTGCCCTATATACATAGACCATCAGACTGTTAAATAGCCATCACTAGCCAGCTACCACCCGGTTACTCAACCCTGCACCTTAGAGGCTGCTGCCCTATATACATACACCATCAGACTGTTAAATAGCCATCACTAGCCAGCTACCACCCGGTTACTCAACCCTGTACCTTAGAGGCTGCTGCCCTATATACATAGACCATCAGACTGTTAAATAGCCATCACTAGCCAGCTACCACCCGGTTACTCAACCCTGTACCTTAGAGGCTGCTGCCCTATATACACATACATGGAATAACTGGTCACTTTAATAATGGAACATTAGTAACTTTAATAATGTTCACATTCTGCTTTACTCGTCTCATATGTATATACTGTATTCTATTCTACTGTATTTTCATCAATGCCACTCCAACAATGCTAATTATAATATTACATATTTGTTAATTCCATTCTTTTACTTTTAGATTTGTGTATTGTTGTGAATTGTTAGATATTACTGTACTGTTGGAGCTAGGAACACAAGCATTTCACTACACCCACAATACCATCTGCTAAATATGTGTATGTGACCAATAACATTTGATTTGATTATTAGTGATGGGCACCGATATGGAAACTCTATATCGATGTCAGCTACATTTTTTTCAAGCTGATATCAATATCATATTGGTTTTATGAATAACCAATTTATATATTATATTGGTTTTATGAATAACCAATTTAAATATCATATTGGTTTTATGAATAACCAATTTATATATTATATTGGTTTTATGAATAACCAATTTAAATATCATATTGGTTTTATGAATAACCAATTTATATATCATATTGGTTTTATGAATAACCAATTTAAATATTATATTGGTTTTATGAATAACCAATTTAAATATCATATTGGTTTTATGAATAACCAATTTATATATTATATTGGTTTTATGAATAACCAATTTAAATATCATATTGGTTTTATGAATAACCAATTTATATATCATATTGGTTTTATGAATAACCAATTTAAATATCATATTGGTTTTATGAATAACTAATTTATATATCATATTGGTTTTATGAATAACCAATTTAAATATCATATTGGTTTTATGAATAACCAATTTAAATATCATATTGGTTTTATGAATAACCAATTTAAATATCATATTGGTTTTATGAATAACCAATTTATATATCATATTGGTTTTATGAATAACCAATTGAAATATCATATTGGTTTTATGAATAACCTATTTAAATATCATATTGGTTTTATGAATAACCTGAGGCTGTGCTAGTGAATCGGAAGCCTTTTCCCTGGAGCTAAACAACAAATGATGTTACAGAGACAAGATCAAAGACTGTGTCACGATCGTCTTTGGGAGAGAGAGAGGACCAAGGCGCGGCGTGTGCAAAATACATCTTCTTTTATTTAGAAGACAGGAAAAACCACACGAAACAAACACTAGACACAAACTAACAAACTGACGACCGTGAAGCTATATCTACCAATAGTGCTGACACAAACACTACACATAGACACAGACAATTACCCACAAAAACCTAGTGCCTATGGCTGCCTTAAATATGGCTCCCAATCAGAGACAATTAATGACATCTGTCTCTGATTGAGAACCATTCAGGCAACCATAGACACAGCTAGACTTCTATACTAAACATAAACCCAACTACTCTAATAAACCCCCTAAACCTTACAACCACCCTAGACACTACAAAAAACACATACATTCCCCATGTCACACCCTGACCTAACTAAAATAATAAAGAAAACAAAGAATACTAAGGCCAGGGTGTGACAGTACCCCCCCCCCCCCAAAGGTGCGGACTCCGACCGCACAAACTGACATAGAAAGGGGAGGGTCCGGGGTGGGCCCCATCATGGCGGCGGCTCGGATGCGGGACGTGGCCCCCACTCCACCATTGTCCATACCCGCTTTGGTAGCCTCCTCCAAATGGACACCCTCCAAATACCCCTACCTAAAATAATAGGCCTCAGCAGGACAAGGGGCAGCACCGGGACAAGGGGCAGCACCGGGACAAGGGGCAGCACCGGGACAAGGGGCAGCCCCGGGACAAGGGGCAGCCCCGGGACAAGGGGCAGCCCCGGGACAAGGGGCAGCTCCGGACTGAAGGACGGCAGCTCCGGACTGAGGGGCGGATCCTGGCTGGCTGGCTCTGGCGGATCCTGGCTGGCTGGCTCTGGCGGATCCTGGCTGGCTGGCTCTGGCGGATCCTGGCTGGCTGGCTCTGGCGGATCCTGGCTGGCTGGCGGCTCTGGCGGATCCTGGCTGGCTGGCGGCTCTGGCGGATCCTGGCTGGCTGACGGCTCTGGCTGGTCATGGCTGGCTGACGGCTCTGGCTGGTCATGGCTGGCTGACGGCTCTGGCTGGTCATGGCTGGCTGACGGCTCTGGCTGGTCATGGCTGGCTGACGGCTCTGGCTGGTCATGGCTGGCTGACGGCTCTGGCTGGTCATGGCTGGCTGACGGCTCTGGCTGGTCATGGCTGGCTGACGGCTCTGGCTGGTCATGGCTGGCTGACGGCTCTGGCTGGTCATGTCTGGTTGGCGGCTCTGGCTGGTCATGTCTGGTTGGCGGCTCTGGCAGATCCTGTCTGGTTGGCGGCTCTGGCAGATCCTGTCTGGTTGGCGGCTCTGGCAGATCCTGTCTGGTTGGCGGCTCTGGCAGATCCTGACTGACGAATGGCTCTAGCGGCTCCTGACTGACTAACAGCTCTGACGGCTCGGGACAGACGGGCGGCTCTAATGGCTCTGTGCAGACGGATGGCTCAGATGGCGCTGGGTAGACGGATGGCTCAGATGGCGCTGGGTAGACGGATGGCTCAGATGGCGCTGGGTAGACGGATGGCTCAGATGGCGCTGGGTAGACGGATGGCTCAGATGGCGCTGGGTAGACGGATGGCTCAGATGGCGCTGGGTAGACGGATGGCTCAGATGGCGCTTGGTAGACGGATGGCTCAGATGGCGCTTGGCAGACGGATGGCTCTGGCTGATCCTGTCTGGCGGAAAGCTCTGGCTGATCCTGTCTGGCGGAAGGCTCTAGCGGCTCCTGTCTGGCGGACGGCTCTAAAGGCTCATGGCAGACGGGCGGCTTTGAAGGCTCAGTCCAGACGGGCAGTTCATGCGGCGCTTGGCAGACGGACAGTTCAGACGGCGTTGGGCAGACGGGCAGTTCAGGCGCCGCTTGGCAGACGGCAGACTCTGGCCGGCTGAGACGCACTATAGGCCTGGTGCGTGGCGCCGGAACTGGAGGTACCGGGCTAAGGACACGCACCTTTAGGCTAGTGCGGGGAGCAGCAACAGGACGCACAGGACTCTGGGGACACACAGGAGGCTTGGTGCGTGGTGTAGGCACTGGTGGTAATGGGCTGGGGCGGGGAGGTGGCGCCGGAAATACCGGACCGTGCAGGCGTACTGGCTCCCTTGAGCACCGAGCCTGCCCAACCTTACCTGGTTGAATGCTCCCCGTCGCCCGACCAGTGCGGGGAGGTGGAATAACCCGCACTGGGCTATGTAGGCGAACCGGGGACACCATGCGTAAGGCTGGTGCCATGTATGCCGGCCCGAGGAGACGCACTGGAGACCAGACGCGTTGAGCCGGCTTCATGACACCTGGCTCAATGCCCAATCTAGCCCTGCCAGTGCGGGGAGGTGGAATAACCCGCACCGGGCTATGAACACGTACAGGAGACACCGTGCGCTCTACTGCGTAACACGGTGTCTGCCCGTACTCCCGCTCTCCACGGTTAGCCTGGGAAGTGGGCGCAGGTCTCCTACCTGCCCTCGGCCCACTACCTCTTAGCCCCCCCCCCAAGAAAATTTTGGGTATTACTCACGGGCTTCCAGCCTTGCTTCCGTGCTGCCTCCTCATATCGCCGCCTCTCTGCTTTCGCTGCCTCCAGCTCAGCTTTGGGGCGGCGATATTCTCCTGGTTGAGCCCAAGGTCCCTTACCATCCAATTCGTCCTCCCATGTCCAGAAATCCTGTGTAGGTGGGTCCTGTTGCCGCTTGACACGCCGCTTGGTCCGATTTTGGTGGGTAATTCTGTCACTATCGTCTTTGGGAGAGAGAGAGGACCAAGGCGCGGCGTGTGCAAAATACATCTTCTTTTATTTAGAAGACAGGAATAACCACACGAAACAAACACTAGACACAAACTAACAAACTGACGACCGTGAAGCTATATCTACCAATAGTGCTGACACAAACACTACACATAGACACAGACAATTACCCACAAAAACCTAGTGCCTATGGCTGCCTTAAATATGGCTCCCAATCAGAGACAATTAATGACATCTGTCTCTGATTGAGAACCATTCAGGCAACCATAGACACAGCTAGACTTCTATACTAAACATAAACCCAACTACTCTAATAAACCCCCTAAACCTTACAACCACCCTAGACACTACAAAAAACACATACATTCCCCATGTCACACCCTGACCTAACTAAAATAATAAAGAAAACAAAGAATACTAAGGCCAGGGTGTGACAGACTGTCGTTGACAAATGTTTTCCTTACAAGTTATTTTTTAATTTCAAATAGAATAGCAGCCATTTTGATAATTATAATAGTAAAAACATTGTATCTAAAAAATTATAAAACTAAATTAATCCTGAACACTTAGCTAACTCTCCCAACTTCACACACACACAGTAGAGGAAAGCGGCAGCAGAGGGAGAAAAATATTGTTAAGTAGAGAATCCCAAACGTGCAGTAGGTTCATTTGTTTTGCCACCAGGAAGAGGAGTCCGATGTTTTCGGCAAAACAGATAATCAGTTGGGAATAACATTGCTACTGTGTGCATTTTTCATTTTCTGTTCACTTCCATGGCTTTGTGAAGTCCAGACAACTGTGCATTTTCTGGCAGCCTAACTTTTTTCCAAATTTCTATAAATCATTTTTTTGCTTTGTCAGGGGTATTGTGTGTAGATTGATGAGGGGGTAGAATTGTAGAATGAGTATATGTGACAGTAAACATAGACTACTTTCTTGGGGACCTGAATATTGACTGGTTTTCATCAAGCTGTCATATGCAATACATGTACAATTGTCTCAAGGCTTAAAAATCCTTCTTTAACCCGTCTCCTCTCCTTCATCTACATTGATTGAAGTGGATTTAGTAAGTGACATCAATAAGGGATCATAGCTTTCACCTGGATTCACCTGTCAGTATGTCATGGAAAGACACGGTGTCCTTAATGTTTTGTAGACTCAGTGTGTAAATGCAACATGTTAAGTGTTGGTCCCATGTTTCAAGAGCCAAATTTTTTCCCCCAGAAATGATCCATACGCACAAAAAGCGTATTTCTTTCAAATGTATTTACATCCCTGTTGGTGAACATTTCTCATTTGCCAAGATATTCCAGCCACTTGATAGGTGTGGCATATCAAGAAGCTGATTAAACAGCGTGATCGTTACACAGGTGCATCCTGGATCTGGGATTCGGGACTTCAACCAACTACGTGGTGGTCACCCTGGCTCCGCGACAGGAGCCATTTCTGGAAAGGGGGGGTACTGTTATGGTTCCACCTGTCACCAGAGGGTGGCAGAGACCGTCCTAGAGACAATAACAACACTCAGGTGGTTTCTATCAATAATTATGATTTCTCTTTAAGAAAGGTATGTGTTCTGTTTCCTTTTGCAGTAGCTTGATTTATTTGCTGTGTGTGTTTGTCTCCTGAGTGAGTTGCCCTATTGTTTGTTGTTTTCCCAGTGTTACTGTGATCCTTCTGTTACCATTTCTCAGTAAAGTATTTTAGTTTATCCTTAACCACTGATTCCTCGTCTGGTCTCTTTTCTGCTCCTGGGTCCAACCTCATATTGTCACAGGTAGGTTTGGTGTACAGAAGATAGCCCTACTTGGTAAAAGACCAAGTCCATATTATGGCAAGAACAGCTCAAAGAGAAACAACAGTCCATCATTACTTTAAGACATGAATGTCAGTCAATACGGAAAATTTCAAGAACTTTGAAAGTTTCTTCAAATGCAGTCGCAAAAACCATCATGCACTATGATGAAACTGGCTCTCATGAGGACTGCCACAGGAAAGGAAGACCCAGAGTTACCTCTGCTGCAGAAGATAAGTTCATTAGAGTTACCAGCCTCAGATATTGCAGCCCAAATAAATGCTTCACAGATTTCAAGTAACAGACACATCTCAACATCAAGTGTTCAGAGGAGACTGCATGAATCAGGCCTTCATGGTCAAATTGCTACAAAGCAATCACTACTAAAGGACACCAATAAGAAGAGACTTGCTTGTGCCAAGAAACACGAGCAATGGACATAAGACCGGTGGAAATCTGTCCTTTGTTCTGAGTCCAAATTTGAGATTTTTGGTTCCAACCGCTGTGTCTTTGTGAGACGCAGAGTAGGTGAATGAATGACATCCGCATGTGTGGTTCCCACCGTGAAGGAGGTGGTGTGATGGTGCTTTGCTGTGACACTGCTAGTGATTTATTTAGAATTTAAGATACACTTGACCAGCATGGCTACCACAGCATTCTGCAGCAATACACCATCCCATCTGGTTTGCTTTTAGTGGGACTATAATTTGTTTTCAACAGGACAATGACTCGACACACCTCCAGGCTGTGTAAGGACTATTTGACCAAGAATGAGAGTAATGAAGTGCTGCATCAGATGACCTGGTCTCCGCAATCACCCAACCTCAACCCAATTGAGATGGTTTGGGATGAGTTGGACCGCAGAGTGAAGGAAAAGCAGCCAACAAGAGCTCAGTATATGTGGGAACCCAAGACTGTTGGAAAATCATTCCAGGTGAAGCTGGTTGAGAGAATCCCAAGAGTATGTAAATCTGTCATCAAGACAAAGGGTGGCTACTTTGAAGAATCCAAAATCACAAATATATTTTGATTTGTTTAACACTTTTTTTTACTACACGATGCCATATGAGTTATTTCATAGTTTTGATGCCTTCACTATTATTCTACAATGTAGAAAACAGTAAATATTAAGAAAAACCCTTGAACGAGAAGTTGTGTCCAAACTTTTGACTTGTACTGTACATATTTACCAAAACATACATGGGGATTATGGGAGAGGAAAACAGAAACCATGTTTGAATAACAGGAGCACACACTGCTCAGACTGACAGTGGAAATGGTTTGCGCCATTTGCTACAGTTAAAAGTGCTTGCTTCTCGCCCAACCTGGTCAAAAGAACTTCCCCATATTGCAGGAGCAACATTTTTTATCTTACAAAAGTGGACTGCCAGGACCGCATTTTACATTCATAAACCACGTCAAAGGCCGTTTTAAAACGACTCGCGCGTCGAGGCTGTTAACCGTTTGTTTACACTTTGTTCACGTTACCTAATTGGCTAGCTAATTACCTAATTGGCTAGCTAATTACCTAATTGGCTAGCTGCAGTATCATTCATAACAATCTAACCTAATTGGCTAGCTGCAGTATCATTCATAACAATCTAACCTAATTGGCTAGCTGCAGTATCATTCATAACAATCTAACCTAATTGGCTAGCTGCAGTATCATTCATAACAATCTAACCTAATTGGCTAGCTGCAGTATCATTCATAACAATCTAACCTAATTGGCTAGCTGCAGTATCATTCATAACAATCTAACCTAATTGGCTAGCTGCAGTATCATTCATAACAATCTAACCTAATTGGCTAGCTGCAGTATCATTCATAATAATCTAACCTAATTGGCTAGCTGCAGTATCATTCATAACAATCTAACCTAATTGGCTAGCTGCAGTATCATTCATAACAATCTAACCTAATTGGCTAGCTGCAGTATCATTCATAACAATCTAACCTAATTGGCTAGCTGCAGTATCATTCATAACAATCTAACCTAATTGGCTAGCTGCAGTATCATTCATAACAATCTAACCTAATTGGCTAGCTGCAGTATCATTCATAACAATCTAACCTAATTGGCTAGCTGCAGTATCATTCATAACAATCTAACCTAATTGGCTAGCTGCAGTATCATTCATAACAATCTAACCTAATTGGCTAGCTGCAGTATCATTCATAACAATCTTCACAACACATTTAGTCAACATCATTCATAATGAGTTCTCAAAATAGAGGTCCGCATTAAAAAGATCTATGTTGAGCATTTTCACTGCCACAGTAGCCAACCCTCTGAGACACTGCTTACATAAAAGGCATTCACAGAGATAGCAGTTAGTGACTATGTGCGTTGACTTTTGTATGTTCCCTTTTCTGACAACAGTCCTTAAAATTATAATTAATAATCATATTGAATTACACTTTTTATTTGCTAGTATCCAAGAAAAAGCGAATCAGACAGAGTACCTGTCCTAGAGTGAGTTCTGGCCTAGAGCATCAATCGTAAATACCATGTTAGACCAACAGTGTGTTCTCTGCCAAGATACTGAGAAACCAACAAATTAGAAACCAAAACAACATGTGTTCTTAGGATAGTCTGAAACCAGTTAAAATAGTGGGGAAAGGCTGATCGCCATTCACAATGACTAAAGTAAAGCTCCCTCTACTTTAACTAAATGTTTCTACAAAAGGTGAGGAAACACACAGGCAAAATTATGAAAAGTGGATAAACGGCTTTTAAGTGCATTTACCCTCCACTTCATTGCGGTCTGGAACCAAATAAGATGGATTACACCATTGTTTGAATACCATTGGAAATGATGTTTAAATTCCACAAACTGGAACACACTGCTTAGAGTGACAATGGAAAACAGGCTAAACAGGTGAAATAGTGACTCAGCAACGACCCAGAACCATCTGATCATAATCCTTTCAGGAAACTGAACTGGCTTCCATTTGATCTCTGGTTGGTGCAGATCAATCTGTTCATGGTGTTTTAAAGTAGTACACGACATTCAGTTACCTGTCTGGTAATTTTAATTTCATTACAGACTCTCGTAGCCATCACACCAGAGTTGCCCATATCAGACCGCTGCGCTATAGGAGCCTGGCTGGAAAAAGCTATTTCCTTAACACTGGTGCAGAGGAATGGAGTTGTGTACCAAACCAAATTCATCCCTACGCTAGTTAGTTTTAAGTCCTTAACAAATTGTACTAAATGTTTTAAACAGAACAGGCTAAGAGAAAGTATAATATACTGAACAATAATAGAAACACAACATGTAAAGTCAAAGATCCCAGAAATGTTCCATACACACAAAAAGCTTATTTCTCTCAACATGTTGTGAACAAATTTGTTTCCATCCCTGTTAGTGAGCATTTCTCCTTTGACAAGATAATCCATCCACTTGACAGCAATTGTCATGTTGACTGCAGGAATGTCCAACAGTGCTGTAGCCAGATAATTACATGTTCATTTCTCAACCTTAAGCCACCTCCAATGTCATTTTAGAGAATTTGGCAGTACATCCAACCGGCCTCACAACCGTAGACCATGTATGACCACACCTGCCCAGGAGCTCCACTTCCGGCTTCTTCACATGCTGGATGATCTGAGACCAGCCACCCGGATACCTGATGAAACTGTGGGTTTGCACAACCAAAGAATGTGTGCTTAAGCTGTCAGAACCGTCTCAGGGGAGCTCATCTGCGTGCTCGTCGACCTCGCCGGTATCTTGACCTGACTGCAGTTCGGCGTTGTAACCGACTTCAGTGGGCAAATGCTCACCTTTGATGGCCAATGGCATGAACAGAGTTCCTCATGGTGGTGGTGGGATTATGGTATGGACAGGCATAAACTATAGACAACAAGCACAATTTCATTTTATCGATGGTAATTTGAATGCACAGAGATACCGTGACGAGATCCTGAGGCCCATTGTCGTGCCATTCATCCTCCTCCATCACCTCATGTTACAGCATGATAATGCACAGCCCCATGTCGCTAGGATCTGTACACAACTCCTGGAAGCTGTAAATGTCCCAGTTCTTTCATGGCCTGCATAATCACCAGACATGTCACTTATCTCCAGAGCACCAACAGCAAATTGCTAAATTGTAATTATTTCACCACTATGGCCTATTTATTGCCTTACCTCCCTAATCTTACTTCATTTGCACACACTGTATTTCTATTGTGTTATTTTTTTTATATATTTTATTTATTTAACCTTTATTTAACTAGGCAAGTCAGTTAAGAACAAACTCTTATTTTCAATGACGGCCTAGGAACAGTGGGTTAACTGCCTGTTCAGGGGCAGAATGACAGATTTGTACCTTGTCAGCTCGGGGATTTGAACTTGCAACCTTTCAGTTACTAGTCCAACGCTTACTAGTCCAACGCTCTAACCACTAGGTAGTGTTATTGACTGTATGTTTGTTTATTCCATGTGTAACTCTGTGTTGTTTGTGTCACACTGCTTTGCTTTATCTTGGCCAGGTCACAGTTGTAAATGAGAACTTGTTCTCAACTGGCCTACCTGGTTAAATAAAGATGAAATAAAATACGAATAAAAAAAATACAAATAAATCCGCAGGACACAATCAACAGCCTGATCAACTCTAGGAGATGTGTGAGGAAAACGATGGTCACACCAGATACTGACTAGTTGTCTGGTCGACGCCCCTCTACCTTTTTTAAAGTTTTCTTTGACCAACAGATGCATATCTGTACTTCAAGTCATGTTGAATCCATAGATTAGTGCCTGATGAATTTATTTACATTGACTGATTCCCTGATATGTACTGTAACTCAGTAAAATATTTTAAATTGCGTGTTGAGTTGATATTTTTTGTTCAGTGTTGTATTAATGAAACTATTTGTTTTCATATTATAACCTGGTGTATATATTTCGTTTTCATTTATTTTCAATTTTAACTTGTCATCTTCATTCATTTTAAATGGATTTGATACATCTGTGGTTGTATTGTGTTTTGAAATGGTCAAATCTAATCCCCTAGTGGGTCATGGAACACACCTTCCATGTCGTTCATTATTTTCCATTGAACCCATGGCCCCTCATTGATTATCCCTTACATAACATTGATTATCCCTTACATAATATTGATTATCCCTTACATAACATTGATTATCCCTTACATAATATTGATTATCCCTTACATAATATTGATTATCTCTTACATAACATTGATTATCTCTTAAATACCATTGATTATCTCTTACATAACATTGATTATCTCTTACATAACATTGATTATCCCTTACATAACATTGATTATCCCTTACAAAATATTGATTATCTCTTACATAACATTGATTATCCCTTACATAACATTGATTATCTCTTACATAACATTGATTATCCCTTACATAACATTGATTATCCCTTACGTAACATTGATTATCCCTTACATAACATTGATTATCCCTTACATAATATTGATTAGATGGTACAACTTGAATTGAAGGATTTCCCCTTTTGCCTTGACATTGGCAGGATGCTTTTACACAAGGAAGTGAATCCTCCATAATACCTTATTTAAAGGGGTATTTTTCTTTGTTTTCATGTTTGTTTTCATGTTTGTTTTCATGTTTGTTTTCGTGCTGTTTACAGTATATGTCTAGTGGTCAGAGGTTGTTTCTGGACAGGGATGCCAGCTCCACGTTGACCTTCTGCCAATGTTGTTTTCGTGCTGTTTACAGTACATGTCTAGTGGTCAGAGGTTGTTTCTGGACAGGAATGCCAGCTCCACGTTGACCTTCTGCCAATGTTATTCTTCATGGAAATTCAGTCCACCACTGGGTCTTGTCTGATCTACACATCAATAGATGGAACCGGTGCAATATTCCCTATTTCTCCATCTCTCAACTAAACCACTGGTTTGTTACTCATACACAGCATATCATTGTCACAGAGTAGATGTTGTTTTTAGTTAGACTTTAGAAAATATAACAAGTAGTGAAATAACACAAACATTCTGAAAGTGGTTAAATATTTATTTCAAGAAAAATACACATAATCGTAATATTTTTTTAAACATAATATTTATTGAGATTGTTCCCAGTAATCAACATACACAGTAGATAGGCTACAGAATACAGGATGAAACAATTATATTTTCCTCTAAGTGAAGAAAGTTATGATCCCCAAACTACAGCAGTGACTGATATACAGTACATTTAAAATGTGTTTTATGTCAGTGTATATATTTCACCAACAGAAAATGAATGGCACCGGACAGCTGTATACCCAATGTGACATTTTATGCCTTTCCCTAACCTTAACCCAAACCTCAGTGAAGCTATACCTGAACTTAACCTAACATTAACCATAACCAATTAAGTTTTTCTTCTGCCGGTCGAATATCCAATTCCTAGTCCTATACATTGGGACGAATTTCAGCATAGTTTTTAATGACAGTAGAGAAGCGAATGACTTTGACCTCGTTGGTGTTGGTCTTCTTGTCGTCCCACTGGTACTCTGGAGACAACAGCTTGCTGGGCTTGTTGTAAAGCAGGTACCTGTTGAGGTGACTCTCCTCCTGCCAGGCAGCCTCGATGGAATTCCTCGCGTCCTCTTCAAGCTGGTTACGACATACCTTTGTTAGTGTGTACACATCCTCCACGAATCCTCCGAACCCGGCCCCGGCATAGTAGTAGTCTCCCTCATCCATGGGGATGTAGGCTGTCGAGGCTGGACGACGTTCGTATGTGAAGTGGTCACGGGTCTCCTGGTAAAACCATGGGTGAATCACAGCAACCAGCCTGCCCAGAGACTCGGCCCCCCAGCGAGCGTGGAACTTGCTGTCCACGTCCAGACAGAAGATGTAGTCGGCCTCCCTGCTGATCTGACGTTCGATGGCTGTCTGGATGATCTCCATCCTCCGGGCTGATATCTCCTGCCAGCGGTTTGAACCCGGGACCTGGATCACACTCAAATGTCTCCCCTGGGACATGTTGACTGATGGAACATCGTCGGGACGATCTGTGAAAACATAGTAGCGCACGTTGAAGTCGACCATGAAGTGCTTCTCTGCTGTCTCCAGGAAATCTCGGAGAAAGAGGACGTATCTGTCAGAATTTAAGACACACAAAAGAGAACAGTGATTAAGTTCCTCGCCCAAGGACACAACGGCAGTCGGTGGCACCTGAGATTCTGATGCCAGAAACCCTCCCGACTGCATCCTTTTTAGTGGGACAGAATCATGAGCTTTTATGACCTACAGTTGTTCTTCCTTTAAAAGTTATGCAGCGACCGTTAGTGGTAGATGGTGTCATTCAGTCATTGCACCATACTAACACAAGGGGGGTGTTAGAATGCTGATCTATCAGTAGTCTAAACTGTGGCACAAATTGACTGTCTTTCTTGTAAATTAATGGAGGTGTTTTCAGTCTGAGAGTCTCTGTTCTCTGGCAGTAGAGTCCTGCATCAGGAAACAACAAGGACAACTGTCGGTGGTCCGGAGTTAAGAGACGTAAGAGACGTTCAGACGTCGAATTGAATAGAAATCAAGAGCGGGCTGGCATGGTTTAGAGCTTGTTTTGAAATAGCAATTTGGTTCAATACAACTGCTCTCAACACTGCAGACTTCCTCAATGGTTTTGGGTTCAATTCAGGCATAACAGCGACCTCTAACGACTCTTTTTTTAAATGTTCACTTAAAATGACATACACAAATCTAACTGCCTGTAGCTCAGGACCTGAAGCAGGGATATGCATATTCTTGATACCCTTTCAAAGGAAACACTTTGAAGTTTGTGGAAATGTGAAATTAATATAGGATAATATAACTCATTAGATCTGGTAAAAGATAAACATCCGTTTTATTTTTTGTATCTTTTATACCATTATCTTTGAAATGCAAGAGAAAGGCCGTAAAGCATTATTTCAGCCCAGGTGCAATTTTGATTTTGGCCACTAGATGGCAGCAGTGTATGTGCAAAGTTTTAGACTGATCCAATGAACCATTGCATTTCTGTTCAAATAGTTGTATTAAGACTGCCCAAATGGGCCTAATTTGTTTATTAATAAATTGTCAAGTTCATAATTGTGCACTCTCCTCAAACAATAGCATGGTATTCTTTCACTGTAATAGCTACTGTAAATTGGACAGTTAGATTAACAATAATTTAAACTTTTTGCCCATATCAGATATGTCTATGTCCTTTTTTGTTGTTACTTCAACCTCATGCTAATCACATTAGCCTGCATTGGCTCAACCGTCCGTTATTGAGATGTTATCCACATGTTGTGTCTGGTCTGGTCTAAATCTTATTGAGGTGTTATCTACATGTTGTGTCTGGTCTGGTCTAAATCTTATTGAGATGATATCTACATGTTGTGTCTGGTCTGGTCTAAATCTTATTGAGGTGTTATCTACATGTTGTGTCTGGTCTGGTCTGGTCTGGTCTAAATCTTATTGAGGTGTTATCTACATGTTGTGTCTGGTCTGGTCTAAATCTTACTGAGAGAGTTTATCTACATTTTGAAATATTCCTGTCACTCAAAGATAGTCTGTAAATATGCACTTTCATCGGGTATATGACCGTTGCTGTAACGGAGACGCTGTGTGTCGAGAAGCAGGTGCAGGTGAAACGTTTAATAAAACAATAAAAAAGAAACGAGATATCACAGTGGCGAAAAAGCATGAACACAAGAACAATACCGACTGAGGAACAAACGTAAGGGAGGATCAGGTAAAAGGGGGGTAGTGAGGAAGATAACAGAGTCCAGGTGTGAATCATAATAATTAACAGGTGCTCGTAATGTATTTGGGCGAAGTCGAACGCTGGAGGGGAGGAGCAGGATTAGACATGACAGATGCTCTCTGCTGGTGCCAATAAGATAAGCTATTGGTCTACTGTTTTCTCAATTTGGAAGTAGGGAATTAAAGACAGATTAGAGTTTATTTTTTATTTTTTTAATGTTTTTACAGCTATAGTTCTTTTGGAATATTGACTACAGTCAAGACCAAGAAACTATTGGCACCATTGATAAAGATGAGCAAAAAAGATTAAACAAAATGTATACAAATACTGAGCTACACTATATATACAAAAGTATGTGGACACCACTTCAAACTAGTGTTTTCGGCTATTTCAGCCACACCCGTTGCTGACAGGTGTATAAAATCGAACAAACAGCCATGCAATCTCAATAGGAGAACATTGGCAGTGGAATGGCCTTACTGAAGAGTTCAGTAACTGTCACGACTCCTACCAAAGGTGGCTCCTCTCCCTGTTCGGGTGGCACTCTGCGGTCGTCGTCACCACCTGTCTACTAGCTGTCACCGATCCCTTTTCCCTTTTCTGTTTGTTTTGTCTGTTTACCTGTTCCTTGTTGAGGTTGATTAGTTGGGCTATTTAAGGCGGTAGGCCCGCCTGCTCTTTGTGCTTAACTATTTTTCCCACTGTGTTACTGTGTGGCAGTACGTATTGTGTTGGGCATTTGTTATTATGCGCCCGGTATTCTTGGCGAGCGCTATTTTTTCCCTGTGCGTAATAAACGCTATCCTGAACTTTCTGCCTCCTGCTTCTGACTCCGCACCCACTATGCCCAGATCATTACATGTAATTACAGTGACTTTCAAGCTCACAGGACGGGATCGCTGAGTGCTGAAGCGCGTAGCGCATAAAAATAGTGTTCTCTGTAGTGATGAATCACAGTTTACCATCTGGCAGTCCGACGGACGAATCTGGGTTTGGCGGATGCCAGGAGACACCCTGGTTCGAATTAAGGCTGTATCACAACCGGCCGCGATTGGGAGTCCCACAGGGCGGCGCACAATTGGCCCAGCATTGTTCGGGTTTGGCCAGTGTAGACCGTCATTGTAAATAAGAATTTGTTCTTAACCTGTTGAGGACAGAGGGCGCTATTTTCACTTTGGGGGAAAATCGTGCCCAATTTAAACGGCCTCGTACTCTATTCTTGCTCGTACAATATGCATATTATTATTACTATTGGATAGAAAACACTCTCTAGTTTCTAAAACCGTTTGAATTATATCTGTGAGTAAAACAGAACTCATTTTGCAGCAAACTTCCTGACAGGAAGTGGAAAATCTGAAATCGATGCTCTGTTCTAGGGCCTGTCTATAAATGTCCTTGATATTTATTAGTATACATGCACTTCATACGCCTTCCACTAGATGTCAACAGGCAGTGAGAGAAGAAATGGAGTGTATAACATCATCTGAGGTCCAATAAAAGCTCTTGGCATGACGTGACCCCAATTTCCTGTTTTCTGGAACGCGCGAGAAGTGACCTGGTATTGCCTTCTGTAAAGCTGTCGTTATAGACGACTAATGTCTCCGGCTTTGATTTTATTTGATACATGTGACAATATCATCGTAAAGTATGTTTTTTCAATATAGTTTTATTAGATTATTGAAATTTTTTCGGGACGTTAGGCGTGTTGCTTTGTCTGCGTATGTTCAGGAAGGAGAGCTTCGCGCCACTTTGCTAGCTTTCCGTGCTAATTGACTGGAGAAGAGGACATTCTAAATCCAAACAACGATTGTTCTGGACAAAGGACCCCTTGTACAACATTCTGATGGAAGATCATCAAAAGTAGGACCCATTTTATGATGGGCTCCTTTATGATGAACAGGGCTCCGGGCAGCCGAGCGGAAATGGAGGAAAACTCGCCTCCCTGCGGACCTGGCATCCTTTCACTCCCTCCTCTCTACATTCTCCTCTTCTGTCTCTGCTGCTAAAGCCACTTTCTACCACTCTAAATTCCAAGCATCTGCCTCTAACCCTAGGAAGCTCTTTGCCACCTTCTCCTCCCTCCTGAATCCTCCTCCCCCTCCCCCCCCCTCCTCCCTCTCTGCGGATGACTTCGTCAACCATTTCGAAAAGAAGGTCGACGACATCCGATCCTCGTTTGCTAAGTCAAACGACACCGCTGGTTCTGCTCACACTGCCCTACCCTGTGCTTTGACCTCTTTCTCCCCTCTCTCTCAAGATGAAATCTCGCGTCTTGTGACGGCCGGCCGCCCAACAACCTGCCCGCTTGACCCTATCCCCTCCTCTCTTCTCCAGACCATTTCCGGAGACCTTCTCCCTTACCTCACCTCGCTCATCAACTCATCCTTGACCGCTGGCTACGTCCCTTCCGCCTTCAAGAGAGCGAGAGTTGCACCCCTTCTGAAAAAACCTACACTCGATCCCTCTGATGTCAACAACTACAGACCAGTATCCCTTCTTTCTTTTCTCTCCAAAACTCTTGAACGTGCCGTCCTTGGCCAGCTCTCCTGCTATCTCTCTCAGAATGACCTTCTTGATCCAAATCAGTCAGGTTTCAAGACTAGTCATTCAACTGAGACTGCTCTTCTCTGTGTCACGGAGGCGCTCCGCACTGCTAAAGCTAACTCTCTCTCCTCTGCTCTCATCCTTCTAGACCTATCGGCTGCCTTTGATACTGTGAACCATCAGATCCTCCTCTCCACCCTCTCCGAGTTGGGCATCTCCGGCGCCGCCCACGCTTGGATTGCGTCCTACCTGACAGGTCGCTCCTACCAGGTGGCGTGGCGAGAATCTGTCTCCGCACCACGTGCTCTCACCACTGGTGTCCCCCAGGGCTCTGTTCTAGGCCCTCTCCTATTCTCGCTATACACCAAGTCACTTGGCTCTGTCATAACCTCACATGGTCTCTCCTATCATTGCTATGCAGACGACACACAATTAATCTTCTCCTTTCCCCCTTCTGATAACCAGGTGGCGAATCGCATCTCTGCATGTCTGGCAGACATATCAGTGTGGATGACGGATCACCACCTCAAGCTGAACCTTGGCAAGACGGAGCTGCTCTTCCTCCCGGGGAAGGACTGCCCGTTCCATGATCTTGCCATCACGGTTGACAACTCCACTGTGTCCTCCTCCCAGAGCGCTAAGAACCTTGGCGTGATCCTGGACAACACCCTGTCGTTCTCAACCAACATCAAGGCGGTGACCCGTTCCTGTAGGTTCATGCTCTACAACATTCGCAGAGTACGACCCTGCCTCACACAGGAAGCGGCGCAGGTCCTAATCCAGGCACTTGTCATCTCCCGTCTGGATTACTGCAACTCGCTGTTGGCTGGGCTCCCTGCCTGTGCGATTAAACCCCTACAACTCATCCAGAACGCCGCAGCCCGTCTGGTGTTCAACCTTCCCAAGTTCTCTCACGCCACCCCGCTCCTCCGCTCTCTCCACTGGCTTCCAGTTGATACTCGCATCTGCTACAAGACCATGGTGCTTGCCTACGGAGCTGTGAGGGGAACGGCACCTCCGTACCTTCAGGCTCTGATCAGGCCCTACACCCAAACAAGGGCACTGCGTTCATCCACCTCTGGCCTGCTCGCCTCCCTACCTCTGAGGAAGTACAGCTCCCGCTCAGCCCAGTCAAAACTGTTCGCTGCTCTGGCACCCCAATGGTGGAACAAACTCCCCCACGACGCCAGGTCAGCGGAATCAATCACCACCTTCCGGAGACACCTGAAACCCCACCTCTTTAAGGAATACCTAGGATAGGATAAAGTAATCCTTCTAACCCCCCCCCCCCCCCCCCCTTAGAGTTAGATGCACTATTGTAAAGTGGTTGTTCCACTGGACATCATAAGGTGAATGCACCAACTTGTAAGTCGCTCTGGATAAGAACGTCTGCTAAATGACTTAAATGTAAAATGTAAATGTAATGATGCTATTTCATATATCTGTCGAACATGTGTACTAGTAGTTAACGCCCAGATTTTGGGCACACTCTCGCTATAACATAAGCTGGATGTCGTAATGAAGTTATTTTTAGAATTCTAACACGGCGATTGCATTAAGAACTAGTGTATCTATCATTTCCTATACAACATGTATTTTTTAGTCATGTTTATGAATAGTTATTTGGTCAGAATAGGTGAGTTTTAGAAAAATATCCGCACATTCTGGGAAAAAGATGCTACGTTAGCACAATGTATAACCACTGATTTCAGCTCTAAATATGCACATTTTCGAACAAAACATAAGTGTATGTATAACCTGATGTTATAGGACTGTCATCTGTGGAAGCATATCAAGGTTAGTCAAAAATTATATATCTTTTGCTGGTTTATTCGCTATCGCTAACGTGCCTATTGCTATCGCTAACGTGCCTTGATGAATGAATGCGGTAGTGTGGTAGGCTATTGTAGTAAGCTAATATAATGCTATATTGTGTTTTCGCTGTAAAACACTTAAAAAATCGGAAATATTGGCTGGATTCACAAGATGTTTGTCTTTAATTTGCTGTACACCATCGATTTTTCAGAAATGTTTTATGACGAGTATTTAGGTATTTCACGTTGGTCTCTATAATTACTCTGGCTGCTTCGGTGCTATTTTTGATGGTAGCTGCAATGTAAAACTAATTTATACCTCAAATATGCACATTTTTCGAACAAAACATTGATTTATTGTGTAACATGTTATAGGACTGTCATCTGATGAAGTTGTTTCTTGGTTAGTTTGGTTGGATCTTGGTTAGTTATGTTGGTTTTGTGCATGCTACCTGTGCTGTGAAAAATGTCTGTCCTTTTTTGTATTTGGTGGTGAGCTAACATAAATATACGTGGTGTGTTCGCTGTAAAACATTTTAAAAATCGGACATGTTGGCTGGATTCACAAGATGTGTATCTTTCATTTGCTGTATTGGACTTGTTAATGTGTGAAAGTTAAATATTTCTCAAAAATATTTTTTGAATTTCGCGCTCTGCCTTTTCAGTGGAATGTGGGAGGAGTTCCGCTAGCGGAACCCCGGAGCCAGACAGGTTAACTGACTTGCCTACCTAAATAAAGGTTAAATAAATAAACAATTTAAATATAAAACATTTGCAAAGTTTTAGACTGATCCAATGAACCATTGCATTACTGTTCAAAATGTTGTAAAATACCCGAGCTCTGAAGCAAGCTTCCAGAAAATTGGAACGGACATGGCGCTACACCGAACTGGAAGTCTTCCGACTAGCTTGGAAAGACAGTACCGTGCAGTATCGAAGAGCCCTCAGTGCTGCTCGATCATCCTATTTTCTTAATTGGGGAAAATAAGAACAATCCGAAATGTATGTAAGTTTACTAAAAATAATAATTCCCCAAGAGAGGATGGCTTCCACTTCAGCAGTGTTAAATTCATGAACTTCTTTGAGGAAAAGATCATGATCATTAGAAAGCAAATTACGGACTCCTCTTTAAATCTGCGTATTCCTCCAAAGCTCAGTTGTCCTGAGTCTGCACAACACTGCCAGGACCTAGGATCAAGGGAGACACTGAAGTTTTTTAATGCTATATGTCTTGACACATTGATGAAAATAATCATGGCCTCTAAACCTCCTTGCTGCATACTGGACCCTATTCCAACTAAACACTGAAAGAGCTGCTTCATGTGCTTGGCCCTCCTATGTTGAACATAATTAACGGGTCTCTATCCACCGGATGTGTACTAAACTCATTAAAACTGACAGTAATAAAGCCTCTCTTGAGAAAGCCAAACCTTCACCCAGAAAATATAAAAAACTATCGACCTATATCGAATCTCGAATTCCTCCCCCCAAAAATGGAAAAAGCTGTTGCGCAGCAACTCACTGCCTTCCTGAAGACAAACAATGTATATGAAATGCTTCACTCTGGTTTTAGACCCCATCATAGCACTGAGACTGCACTTGTGAAGGTGGTAAATGACCTTTTAATGGCGTCAGACCGAGGCTCAGCATCTGTCCTCATGCTCCTAGACCTTAGTGCTGCTTTTGATACCATCGATCACCGCATTCTTTTGGAGAGATTTGAAACCCAAATTGGTCTACACGGACAAGATCTGACCTGGTTCAGATCATATCTGTCTGGAAGATATCAGTTTGTCTCTGTAGATGGTTTGTCTTCTGACAAATCAACTGTACATTTCCGTGTTCCTGAAGGCTCCGTTTTAGGACCACTATTGTTTTCACTAAGTATTTTACCTCTTGGTGATGTCATTCGGAAACATAATGTTAACTTTCTCTGCTATGCGGACGACACACAGCTGTACATTTCGATGAAACATGGTGAAGACCCAAAATTGCCCTCACTGGAAACCTGTGTTTCAGACATTATGAAGTGGATGGCGGCAAATGTTCTACTTTTAAACTCGGACAAAACAGAGATGCTAGTTCTAGGTCCCAAGAAACAAAGAGATTGTCTGTTGATTCTGACAATTAATCTTGATGTTTGTAGAGTCGTCTCAAATAAAACTGTGAAGGACCTTGGTATTACTCTGGACCCTGATCTCTCTTTTGACGAACATATCAAGACTGTTTCAAGGACAGCTTTTTTCCATCTAGGTAACATTTCAAAAATCAGAAACTCTCTGTCCAAAAATGATGCAGAAAAATGTATCCATGCTTTTGTCACTTCTAGGTTAGACTACTGCAACGCTCTCCTTTCCGGCTACCCAGATAAAGCACTAAATAAACTTCAGTTAGTGCTAAATACGGACGCTAGAATATTGACTAGAACCAAAAAAATGTGATCCATTACTCCAATGCTAGCCTCTCTACACTGGCTTCCTGTTAAGACAACGGCTGATTACAAGGTTTTACTGCTAACCTACAAAGCATTACATGGGCTTGCTCCTACCTATCTTTCCAATATTGTCCTGCCGTACATACCTACACATACGCTACGGTCACAAGACGCAGGCCTCCTTATTGTCCCTAGAATTTCTAAGCAAACAGCTGGAGGCAGGGCTTTCTCCTATAGAGCTCCATTTTTATGGATTGGTCTGCCTACCCATGTGAGAGACGCAGACTCGGTCTCGACCTTTAAGTCTTGATTGAGTGTAGTCTGGCCCAGGAGTGTGGAGGTGAACGGAAAGGCACTGGAGCAACGAACCGCCTTGCTGTCTCTGGCTGGCCGGTTCCCCTCTCTCCACTGGGATTCTCTGCCTCAAACCCTATTACAGGGGCTGAGTCACTGGCTTACTGGTGCTCTTCCATGCCGTCCCTAGGAGGGGTGCGTCACTTGAGTGGGTTGAGTCACTGACGTGATCTTCTTGTCCGGGTTGGATCCCACCTCTTGGGTTCGTGCAGTGGGGGAGATCTTCGTGGGCTATACTCGGCCTTGTCTCAGGATAGTAAGTTGGTGGTTAAAGCTATCACTCTAGTGGTGTGGGGGCTGTGTTTTGGCAAAGTGGGTGGGGTTATATCCTGCCTGTTTGGCCCTGTCCGGGGGTATCATCGCACCAAGCCACAGTGTCTTCCGACCCCTCCTGTCTCAGCCTCCAGTATTTACGCTGCAATAGCTTATGTGTCGGGGGGCTAAGGTCAGTCTGTTATATCTGGAGTATTTCTCCTGTCTTATCTGGTGTCCTGTGTGAATTTAAGTATGCTCTCTCTAATTCTTTCTTTCTTTCTTTCTTTCTTTCTCTCTCTCTCTCTCAGAGGACCTGAGCCCTAGGACTCCTTGATGACTCCTTGTTGTCCCCAGTCCACCTGGCCGTGCTGCTGCTCCAGTTTCAACTGTTCTGCCTGCGGCTATGGAACCCTGACCTGTTCACTTTACTATTATTTGACCTTGCTGGTCATTTATGAACATGTGAACATCTTGGCCATGTTCTGTTATAATCTCCACCCGGCACAACAAGAAGAGGACTGGCCACCCCACATAGCCTGGTTCCTCTCTAGGTTTCTTCCTAGGTTCTGGCCTTTCTAGGGAGTTTTTCCTAGCCACCGTGTTTCTACACCTGCATTGCTCGCTGTTTGGGGTTTTAGGCTGGGTTTCTGTACAGCACTTTGTGACATCAGCTGATGTAAGAAGGGCTTTATAAATACATTTGATTGATTGATTGATTGTATAAAATCTGCCCAAATGTGCCAAATTGTTAAATTGATACATGTTCAAGTACATAACTGTAGAGAACATACAAAAATGATAATGTAATAAAAATGTTTAGTTTACACACACCCTGTAATGTCATAAATGATGGATAATTAGCTTCCCTACAGAAAATAAAATACACGAACCACACATCTAGGTGGGCGGGTGGGATGGGTGGGGAGCCAGAGACAGCAGTGGGGTTAAACTGTAGAACCCAGTTCCTACTTTTGAATATAAAAATTGATTTTATCAAACAAAACTATGCTACATTTTTATCTCTGGGACCTTCAGGATGACAAATCAGAGCCAGATTACTGACTGTAAGTACATTATTTACCTTCAGAGGTCAATGTATCAAACCAGTTGCCGTGATACATTTTTGTTATTGTTGTGCACTCTCCTCAAACTACTGTAATAGCTTCTGTAAATTGGACAGTGTAGTTAGATTAACAAGAATTTAAGCGTTATGCCCATATAAGGCATGTCTATGTCCTGGGAAATGTTCCTGTTACTTACAACGTCATGCTAATCACATTAGCGCACGTTAGCTCAACCGTCCCGTGGTGGGGGACACCCATCCTGTTAAGGGCCTTCTACACCTTTATTAAAAATACAATATTCTATATTCATTAACATTTTTATTGAATCTCTTCTATAATTTTTAATTATATTCTGATTAAATCTCTTCAGTTCGTATTGAAAAGGGTTTGGTTCTAAGTGGCGAAGTGGTCTTAGTGGTCGTATTGCCTGGGGTTACATTTTTTATCTGCCTTAACCAGGAGCCACATAGGGTAGCGCACAATTGGCTCAGCACCGTCCGGGTTAGGGGAGGGCCAAACCCTCCCCTTGTTGTAGTGTGCAGCGGCTGCAGCCACAAGTGTTATCGAGGATGATTTTGCTAATTTGTTAAAGTGTCTGAACAGAGTGTTGGGCCACCACGAGCCTCCAGAACAGCTCTAATGCACCTCGGCAAAGATTCTACAAGTGTCTGAACAGTGTTGGGCCACCACGAGCCACCAGAACAGCTCATATGCACCTCGGCAAAGATTCTACAAGTGTCTGAACAGAGTGTTGGGCCACCACGAGCCACCAGAACAGCTCTAATGCACCTCGGCAAAGATTCTACAAGTGTCTGAACAGAGTGTTGGGCCACCACGAGCCACCAGAACAGCTCTAATGCACCTCGGCAAAGATTCTACAAGTGTCTGAACAGAGTGTTGGGCCACCACGAGCCACCAGAACAGCTCTAATGCACCTCGGCAAAGATTCTACAAGTGTCTGAACAGAGTGTTGGGCCACCACGAGCCACCAGAACAGCTCTAATGCACCTCGGCAAAGATTCTACAAGTGTCTGAACAGAGTGTTGGGCCACCACGAGCCACCAGAACAGCTCTAATGCACATCGGCAAAGATTCTACAAGTGTCTGAACAGAGTGTTGGGCCACCACGAGCCACCAGAACAGCTCTAATGCACCTCGGCAAAGATTCTACAAGTGTCTGAAACTCTATCGGAGGGATGCAACACCATTCTTCATAATTTGGAGTTTTGTTGATGGTGGTAGAAAACACTATCTCAGGCACCCCTTCATTTGGATTGAGATCTGGTGACTGAGATGGCCATGTCATATGGTTTACATCGTTTTCATGCTCATCAAACCATATAGTGACCACTTGAGCCCTGTGGATGGGGGCATTGTTGTTCTGGGGGCAGAGCTGTGGTAGCAAAAATGCCCAGCATTTTTATACATGACCGTTAGCATAATGGGATGCTAATTGCTTCATTAACTCAGAATCCACACCTGTGTGGAAGCACCTGCATTCAATATACTTTGTATCCCTCATTTACTAGTGTTTTCCATTATTTTGTCATTTACCTGTACATAACATAAGGGTTTAAGGTGCCTTGCTCGAGGGCACAACGGCGGTATCAGGCACCTGAGATTCTGATGCCAGCAACCCTCTGTAACTGTATGGTCATTCTCATAGGACTGTATAGAACATTCTCAACAGTTTTTGACCAGAAATTACAGTCTACCAGAAAATATACAAAGCAGTACAGTTATTCAAATCTTAGCCAAGCCATGATATTGTATTACCTGCCGTGTGACATGAGCTAGTTATGTCCTTATACACTGAGTGTACAAAACATGAACAACACCTTAATATTGAGTTGCTTCACCTAAAGTGTTCCACAGGGATGCTGGCCCATGTTGACTCCAATGCTTCCCATAGCTGGTTATGTCCTCATACACAGAGTGTTTTTTTTTGTCTTGCCCATTCACCATCGGAATGGCACACATACACAATCCATGTCTTAAATGTGTCGAGGTCTAACAATCCTTCTTTAAACCTGTCTCCTTCCCTTTGTCTACAACTGATGGAAGTGGATTTAACAAGTGACATCAATAAGGGATCATAGCTTTCACCTGGATTCACCTGGTCAGTCTGTTATGGAGAAAGCAGGTGTTCATACTGTTTTGTACACTCAGTGTAGTTTCAATGTTGTAAAAATATTGATAGTTTAACTTCCCTTTTGAACATTTGGGAAAAGTTGTAGGCTACTCACTTTCCAACGGCAAACACTGTGGTTGCTATGGTGAGGTTCATGGACTTGTAGATTATGTCGATGAGGTCAGGGTCAAAGGTTCCTTCCCAGATGATGGGTGCTGACCATGGGGTGACTGCCACCACATCAGTACGACTAAAGAAACAAAACAAGATCAAGCCTGACTGTGTTGTACTGATTATTACCTCAATGTTTACAGATATACAGATCAAGCCTGACTGTGTTGTACTGATTATTACCTCAATGTTTACAGATATACAGATCAAGCCTGACTGTATTGTACTGATTATTACCTCAATGTTTACAGATATACAGATCAAGCCTGACCGTGTTGTACTGATTATTACCTCAATGTTTACAGATATACAGATCAAGCCTGACTGTATTGTACTGATTATTACCTCAATGTTTACAGATATACAGATCAAGCCTGACTGTGTTGTACTGATTATTACCTCAATGTTTACAGATATACAGATCAAGCCTGACTGTATTGTACTGATTACTACCTCAATGTTTACAGATATACAGATAAAGCCTGACTGTATTGTACTGATTATTACCTCAATGTTTACAGATATACAGATCAAGCCTGACTGTGTTGTACTGATTATTACCTCAATGTTTACAGATATACAGATCAAGCCTGACTGTATTGTACTGATTATTACCTCAATGTTTACAGATATACAGATCAAGCCTGACTGTATTGTACTGATTATTACCTCAATGTTTACAGATATACAGATCAAGCCTGACTGTGTTGTACTGATTATTACCTCAATGTTTACAGATATACAGATCAAGCCTGACTGTGTTGTACTGATTATTACCTCAATGTTTACAGATATACAGATCAAGCCTGACTGTGTTGTACTGATTATTACCTCAATGTTTACAGATATACAGATCAAGCCTGACTGTATTGTACTGATTATTACCTCAATGTTTACAGATATACAGATCAAGCCTGACTGTGTTGTACTGATTATTACCTCAATGTTTACAGATATACAGATCAAGCCTGACTGTGTTGTACTGATTATTACCTCAATGTTTACAGATATACAGATCAAGCCGGACTGTATTGTACTGATTATTACCTCAATGTTTACAGATATACAGATCAAGCCTGACTGTGTTGTACTGATTATTACCTCAATGTTTACAGATATACAGATCAAGCCGGACTGTATTGTACTGATTATTACCTCAATGTTTACAGATATACAGATCAAGCCTGACTGTATTGTACTGATTATTACCTCAATGTTTACAGATATACAGATCAAGCCGGACTGTATTGTACTGATTATTACCTCAATGTTTACAGATATACAGATCAAGCCTGACTGTATTGTACTGATTATTACCTCAATGTTTACAGATATACAGATCAAGCCTGACTGTATTATACTGATTATTACCTCAATGTTTACAGATATACAGATCAAGCCTGACTGTATTGTACTGATTATTACCTCAATGTTTACAGATATACAGATCAAGCCTGACCGTGTTGTACTGATTATTATCTCAATAGTTTTGCAATTTAAGGTCCATGAAAAGACGTGTGGTATACTAGGCTACACGCTGATGTGAAAGATAACAATGAGATATAACTAACATAAGATAACAACACTACTCACCCCACCAAGACACTGGGCTGCTTGTACAATAGCCTGGGAGAACAAAACGTAATTCATTAGTTAATGTAGATATGGGCTGATGTTGTTATTGCTCTCTCAAAAAAAGGTGCTAGTACCAAAAAGGTTTTAAAACCTTTTCACTGTGGGGGAAACCTTTTTTGGGCTGTGGAGAACCTTTTCAAATCTGTTTTTGGATAATAATTCATAAAAAATGGAATAATAGGATAGTAGTCAATCTTGCTTTTAAAAACATGTGTAAGCGTGGTTCTGTTGGGGTAATAAATACAATTTGTATAATTTCCATGTAGTTTTTTAATCCACATGGTTTCACCCATTGATATAAACATGAGGTTTGTGGAGAACTGATTTGGGGGGGTTGGTAATTAGGTAGGGGTGTGTTCTCCAGTGGCTGTGGGATTTAATTATGTTAAGATTCTTGAGTGTGGGTGTGTGGGTGATAGTTTTTTTTAAACAATGTTAAATTATGAAATGTCAGGTAGTGATGTTACGTTTGATACCGGAGCTCCGAGTTGATTTTGAAGCAGTGTGCCGATGCTTGTATCGCTTTATTGTGAAAACGTGTTCAATGACGTCCTAAACTTTGAAAACAACCACCTGATATGTTTGGTTTTGGTTTCACTACGGCGTGTGCAACGTCTTCTATAATCAGTTGATGATTAAACAATGACATTTTCTGGAAGACTGATTTGGGGTTGGTAACTTTTGACTGGTAATTCATTTGATTGATATTACGGTGTTTTCTATTCCACGAAAAAATGAAAAAACCCTCTGGGTTTCTCTGTTAGGATGGAATGGAAAATATGGCGCTGTACAACGTGACGGTCGGCAGAACAGTACTGGGCTATTTAGCTAAAGAATCCCTGTGTTGTGCGGACAGGAGACCGGGGTTCAATTCCCCCGACGGGGAGGAAGGAGTAGGAGTCACGCCCTGGCCTTAGTTATCTTTGTTCTTTTTATTATTTTGGTTAGGTCAGGGTGTGACGAGGGTGGTTTGTATGTTTTTGTCTCGTCTAGGGTGTTTGTACTGTCTAGGGGTTTGTTGTAGATTTATGGGGTTGTGTTCATTATATGTGTTTATGTAAGTCTATGGTTGCCTAGATTGGTTCTCAATTAGAGGCAGGTGTTTATCGTTGTCTCTGATTGGGAACCATATTTAGGCAGCCATGTTCTTTGGGTATTTTGTGGGTGATTGTTTCCTGTGTCGGTGTTTGTGCCACACGGGACTGTTTCGGTTTGTTCACGTTTATTGTTTTTGTATTTGTGTTCATGTTCAGTTTTCCCTATTAAAACATGGACACCTACCACGCTGCGTATCGGTCCGATCCTTGCTACACCTCTTCAGAGGAAGAAGAGGACGACAGCCGTTACAGTAGGCTGTCCTTGTAAATAAGAATTTGTTCTTAACTGATTCCATATCTGTTATTTCATAGTTGTGATGTCTAGTAAAAAATAAAGAAAAATCCTAGAATGATTAGGTGTGTCCAAACTGGTACTCTATGTAACTCAACAGTTTGATTATGTATCTCGACAGAATAGACAGATCAGCGCAAACGGCCGTCACACGGCCGTTTGCGCTGATGTCACGTAAGATTATTTTTTTATTTTTTTATTTAACCTTTATTTTACTAGGCAAATCAGTTAAGAACAAATTCTTATTTACAAAAACGGCCTAGGAACAGTGGGTTAACTGCCTTGTTCAGGGGCAGATTGACTAAACTTTACATTGTCAGCTCAGGGATTTGATCTAGCAACATTTTCGGTTACTGGCCCAACGCTCTAACCACTAGGCTACCTGCCACCACGAAATGTGTGTATCTTTCCAAGATTGAAGAAGTGTAACATGAAAAAGGAATTTGAAGTAAATGGCAACCAAAGTAAAAATCTAATAACCATTGTTGAAAAAGAGGAACTGAACAATGACCCCCCAGGCTCTTCCACATCAGGAAACACATAAATACTGGCATCAGAATCACTTTATATGACAGGTACATTTGCACATAGGCCTTACCTGTAATGTAACTTAATGAATAGGTGTTGGTAGCAATAGACAATGTACAAACAGAATACAGACACAAAGTCAACACATAAAACTCTGGAGTAAAGCTGTTCGACAGTGAGGATATTTACAGAGGGGAAATACCTGCAGAATGAAACTCAACTGGTAGAACTGGTCAACTGTTGAACAGCACACTTTCAACCTGACAAAGTACTATGTGAAACAGCACACTTTCAACCTGACAAAGTACTATGTTGAACAGCACACTTTCAACCTGACAAAGTACTCTGTTGAACAGCACACTTTCAACCTGACAAAGTACTCTGTTGAACAGCACACTTTCAACCTGACAAAGTACTCTGTTGAACAGCACACTTTCAACCTGACAAAGTACTCTGTTGAACAGCACACTTTCAACCTGACAAAGTACTCTGTTGAACAGCACACTTTCAACCTGACAAAGTACTCTGTTGAACAGCACACTTTCAACCTGACAAAGTACTCTGTTGAACAGCACACTTTCAACCTGACAAAGTACTCTGTTGAACAGCACACTTTCAACCTGACAAAGTACTCTGTTGAACAGCACACTTTCAACCTGACAAAGTACTCTGTTGAACAGCACACTTTCAACCTGACAAAGTACTCTGTTGAACAGCACACTTTCAACCTGACAAAGTACTCTGTTGAACAGCACACTTTCAACCTGACAAAGTACTATGTTGAACAGCACACTTTCAACCTGACAAAGTACTCTGTTGAACAGCACACTTTCAACCTGACAAAGTACTCTGTTGAACAGCACACTTTCAACCTGACAAAGTACTCTGTTGAACAGCACACTTTCAACCTGACAAAGTACTCTGTTGAACAGCACACTTTCAACCTGACAAAGTACTATGTTGAACAGCACACTTTCAACCTGACAAAGTACTCTGTTGAACAGCACACTTTCAACCTGACAAAGTACTCTGTTGAACAGCACACTTTCAACCTGACAAAGTACTCTGTTGAACAGCACACTTTCAACCTGACAAAGTACTCTGTTGAACAGCACACTTTCAACCTGACAAAGTACTATGTTGAACAGCACACTTTCAACCTGACAAAGTACTCTGTTGAACAGCACACTTTCAACCTGACAAAGTACTCTGTTGAACAGCACACTTTCAACCTGACAAAGTACTATGTTGAACAGCACACTTTCAACCTGACAAAGTACTATGTTGAACAGCACACTTTCAACCTGACAAAGTACTCTGTTGAACAGCACACTTTCAACCTGACAAAGTACTATGTTGAACAGCACACTTTCAACCTGACAAAGTACTCTGTTGAACAGCACACTTTCAACCTGACAAAGTACTCTGTTGAACAGCACACTTTCAACCTGACAAAGTACTCTGTTGAACAGCACACTTTCAACCTGACAAAGTACTCTGTTGAACAGCACACTTTCAACCTGACAAAGTACTCTGTTGAACAGCACACTTTCAACCTGACAAAGTACTCTGTTGAACAGCACACTTTCAACCTGACAAAGTACTCTGTTGAACAGCACACTTTCAACCTGACAAAGTACTCTGTTGAACAGCACACTTTCAACCTGACAAAGTACTATGTTGAACAGCACACTTTCAACCTGACAAAGTACTCTGTTGAACAGCACACTTTCAACCTGACAAAGTACTCTGTTGAACAGCACACTTTCAACCTGACAAAGTACTATGTTGAACAGCACACTTTCAACCTGACAAAGTACTCTGTTGAACAGCACACTTTCAACCTGACAAAGTACTCTGTTGAACAGCACACTTTCAACCTGACAAAGTACTCTGTTGAACAGCACACTTTCAACCTGACAAAGTACTATGTTGAACAGCACACTTTCAACCTGACAAAGTACTCTGTTGAACAGCACACTTTCAACCTGACAAAGTACTATGTTGAACAGCACACTTTCAACCTGACAAAGTACTCTGTTGAACAGCACACTTTCAACCTGACAAAGTACTCTGTTGAACAGCACACTTTCAACCTGACAAAGTACTCTGTTGAACAGCACACTTTCAACCTGACAAAGTACTCTGTTGAACAGCACACTTTCAACCTGACAAAGTACTCTGTTGAACAGCACACTTTCAACCTGACAAAGTACTCTGTTGAACAGCACACTTTCAACCTGACAAAGTACTCTGTTGAACAGCACACTTTCAACCTGACAAAGTACTCTGTTGAACAGCACACTTTCAACCTGACAAAGTACTCTGTTGAACAGCACACTTCAACCTGACAAAGTACTCTGTTGAACAGCACACTTTCAACCTGACAAAGTACTATGTTGAACAGCACACTTTCAACCTGACAAAGTACTCTGTTGAACAGCACACTTTCAACCTGACAAAGTACTCTGTTGAACAGCACACTTTCAACCTGACAAAGTACTATGTTGAACAGCACACTTTCAACCTGACAAAGTACTATGTTGAACAGCACACTTTCAACCTGACAAAGTACTCTGTTGAACAGCACACTTTCAACCTGACAAAGTACTCTGTTGAACAGCACACTTTCAACCTGACAAAGTACTCTGTTGAACAGCACACTTTCAACCTGACAAAGTACTATGTTGAACAG
Source organism: Salvelinus namaycush (assembly GCF_016432855.1). Lineage (NCBI taxonomy): Eukaryota > Metazoa > Chordata > Actinopteri > Salmoniformes > Salmonidae > Salvelinus > Salvelinus namaycush. The sequence continues at coordinate 52,357,798 of NC_052312.1, read as the reverse complement.
CACACTTTCAACCTGACAAAGTACTCTGTTGAACAGCACACTTTCAACCTGACAAAGTACTCTGTTGAACAGCACACTTTCAACCTGACAAAGTACTCTGTTGAACAGCACACTTTCAACCTGACAAAGTACTCTGTTGAACAGCACACTTTCAACCTGACAAAGTACTCTGTTGAACAGCACACTTTCAACCTGACAAAGTACTCTGTTGAACAGCACACTTTCAACCTGACAAAGTACTCTGTTGAACAGCACACTTTCAACCTGACAAAGTACTCTGTTGAACAGCACACTTTCAACCTGACAAAGTACTCTGTTGAACAGCACACTTTCAACCTGACAAAGTACTCTGTTGAACAGCACACTTTCAACCTGACAAAGTACTCTGTTGAACAGCACACTTTCAACCTGACAAAGTACTCTGTTGAACAGCACACTTTCAACCTGACAAAGTACTATGTGAAACAGTCCAGTTACCTCGTTGCAGAAGAAGCTGTGGCCAGGCAAAGGTATATGTTCAGATTCTCACATTGAGTTCTGATGTATATACTCATGATTTTGAGTGTTAATATTACATTTATTATGTGTTTTTTTTACATTATCATGACATTTTCAATCATTTCTGATAGCCGTATCTAGTCATGTGTTAAAGCTACATTCAAATATTTTCATTTGACAAGTTCATTAATTTGACTCATTTATTTGTCCAGTATTTCTTTATTAAAATAAAAAAATGTATTGTCTCTTTTGGACATTAATGTCATGTTGTGGTAGTTGTGGTCTACTTTGTTTTGGACTGTATGTATAGCTTACGTACTGGTTTAGGTCTATGTAACTGTGTCCTGTTGGTGCAATATTTTTAAGTAGTTTTCAACTGGGAAGCGATCCCTCTTGTGGCTCCTTTGTCTCTGTGTCCCATTGTTAGCAGTGTGTGTGTGTGTGTGTGTGCGTGTGCGTACGTGTGTGTGTGCGCGCGTGTGCGTACGTGTGTGTGCGCGTGCGTGTGTGTGTGTGTGTGTTTTTCACACCTCTGTGTGAGGCACTGTCCAGACATTGTCCCAATAATCTTCTTCATTATGATGGAAAACTGATCCTAGATCAGCAGTCCTAATCAGAGATGTGGACAGAGTTCATCTTGCTGCTGCTCTCTCTCAACGGGCCACTTGTGAAGGGCCAGTTTACAATGCCCTTGACCTGCTACGTTCAGTATGGGAAGGGAGCCTACTGAAGAAGTTATGACATTTACACAGTTTGTCTCTGAGAGAGGGCTGTTAGATGATGTGCTAAATGTCACCAGCAGGGAATTTGTAACAAAGTGTTATTTTTTGGTGTATTTATTTTACGTTACAGTAATGCAGTAAAATGTGTCAACTGTAATGATCTTACAGCAATATTGATCTCTTTATATTCATTTATGTTATTCCCCACAGAGAAGATGAGGAGTCCCCCCCACTGCTGTCTCTAATGCTGCCTCTACTGAAGGTTCAACCTCCACAAAGGCCCCAGTCCTCTTCCACTACCCCCCCACTGCAGGCCCTGGCTCCACTCCCCTCTCAGCCAGTTCATCTTGACCCTCAGTTTCCTGTCATCTACGATCACTTCCTGTGTCTTGCTGATGTTGAGGGAGAGGTTTTTATCCTGGCACCACACTGCCAGGTCTCTTAGCTGTCTCATCGTCGTCGGTGATCACCGCCGTGTCATTGGCAAACTTAATGATGGTGTTGGAGTGCAGCCACGCAGTACTGGGTGAACAGGGAGTACAGGAGAGGGCTAAGCACACACCCCTGAGGGGCTCTCGTGTTGAAGGTCAGCATGTGGATTTGTTTTTGCCAAACCTCACAACCTAGGGGCGGCCCTTCAGGAAGTCCAGTATTCGATTGCAGAGGGAGGTGTTTATTCCCAGGGTCCTTAGCTTAGTGACGAGCTTGGAGGGCACTATGGTGTTAAACACTGAGCTGTAGTCATTGAACAGCATTCTCACATAGGTGTTCCTTTGTCCAGGAGGGAAAGGGCAGTGTGGAGTGCAAAAGAGATTGCGTCATCTGTGGATCTGTTGGGGTGGTATGCGAATTTGAGTGGGTCCAGCGTGTCTGGGATGATGGTGTTGATATGAGCCATGATCAGACTTTCAAACGATTTCATGGATACAAATGTGAGTGCTACGGTGCAATAGTCATTTAGTAGGAAAGTTGGTTGGTGGTACAACTGAATGCATTCAACTGAAATGTGTCTTCCGCATGTAACCCAACCCCTCTGAATCAGAGCGGTGCGGGGGCTGCCTTAATCAACATCCACATCATCGGCACCTGGGGAACTGCCTTGCTCAGGGGCAGAACGACAGACAGGATAACTTGGCGTTCTAGGGTATGGTGGTCTGCTTGAGACATCTGGATATTACAGAGAGAGAGGTTGAAGAGAGAGGTTGAAACTGTCAGTGACGATACTTGCTAGCTGGTCAGCGCAAGCTCCGAGTACACGTCGTGGTAATCCTTCCGTGAATGTTAACCTGTTTAACCTGTTTGGGCTGCAGGGGCAGTATTGAGTAGCCGGATAAAAGGTGCCCATTTCAAACGGCCTCGTACTCAATTCTTGCTCGTACAATATGCATATTATTATTACTATTGGATAGAAAACACTCTTTAGTTTCTAAAACCATTTGAATTATATCTGTGAGTAAAACAGAACTCCTTTTGCAGCAAACTTCCTGACAGGAAGTGGAAAATCTGAAATCGATGCTCTCTTCTAGGGCCTGCCTATTAAAGTCCTTGATATTTATTCGTTTAGATGCACTTCATACGTCTTCCACTGGATGTCGACAAGCAGTGAGAGAAGAAATGGAGTGTGTAACTTGATCTGGGCTCGAATAAATGCTCTTTGTATGACGTGTCACCAGTTTCCTGTTTTCTGGAGAGCGCGTCAAGGGACCTGGATTTGCCTTCTGATAAGCTGTCGTTATGGACGACTAATATCTCCGGCTTTGATTTTATTTGATACATGTGACAATATCATCGTAAAGTATGTTTTTTCAATATAGTTTAATCAGATTATTGAAATTTTTTCGGGAGTTTTGCCGTGTTCCGTTCTCTGAGTTTGTTGACGATGGAGAGATTCGCGCCACTTGGCAAGTGTGCTTGCTAAATCGAGAGGGAAAAAGGTCGTTCTAAATCCAAACAACGATTGTTCCCGACAAAGGACCCCTTGTACAACATTCTGATGAAAGATCAGCAAAAGTAGGACCCATTTTATGATGCTATTTCATATATCTGTCGAACATGTTGTGCTAGTCGTTTGCGCCCAGCTTTTGGGTACTCTCTCGCTATATCTAAGCTGGATGTCGTAATGAAGTTATTTTTAGAATTCTAACACGGCGATTGCATTAAGAACTAGTGTATCTATCATTTCCTATACAACATGTATTTTTTAGTTATGTTTATGAATAGTTATTTGGTCAGAATATGTGTGTCAGAAAAAGTGTCAGAAAAATATCCGGACGTTGTGGGAAAAAGATGCTACGTTAGCACAATGTATAACCACTGATTTCAGCTCTAAATATGCACATTTTCGAACAAAACATAAGTGTATGTATAACCTGATGTTATAGGACTGTCATCTGATGAAGCTTATCAAGGTTAGTCAAAAATTATATATCTTTTGCTGGTTTGTTACGATCGCTAACTTTTGCTACTGGGGAATGGCTTGTGTTTCTGGCTATTGTGGTAAGCTAATATAACGCTATATTGTGTTTTCGCTGTAAAACACTTAAGAAATCGGAAATATTGGTTGGATTCACAAGATGCTTGTCTTTCATTTGCTGTACACTATGTATTTTTCAGAAATGTTTTATGATGAGTATTTAGGTATTTGACGTTGGTGTCTGTAATTATTCTGGCTGCTTTCGGTGCAATTTCTGATTGTAGCTGCAATGTAAACTATGATTTATACCTGAAATATGCAAATTTTTCGAACAAAACAGATTTATTGAATAACATGTTATAAGACTGTCATCTGATGAAGTTGTTTGTTGGTTAGTTTGGTTGGTTCTTGGTTAGTTAGGTTGGCTTTGTGCATGATACCTGTGCTGTGAAAAATGTCTGTCCTTTTTTGTATTTGGTGGTGAGCTAACATAAATATATGTGGTGTTTTCGCTGTAAAACATTTTAAAAATCGGACATGTTGACTGGATTCACAAGATGTGTATCTTTCATTTGCTGTATTGGACTTGTTAATGTGTGAAAGTTAAATATTTCTAAAAAATATCTTTTGAATTTCGCGCTCTGCCTTTTCAGTGGAATGTGGGAGGAGTTCCGCTGGCGGAACGCCAGAGCCAGACAGGTTAATTAACATAACTAAATCCCACAGCCACTGGAGGACACACCCCTACCTAATTACCAACCCCCCCCCAAATAAGTTCTCCACAAACCTCATGTTTACATCCATGGGTGAAACGACATGGATTAAAAACTACATTGAAATTCCACTAATTATTTTGTTCTAGAAATTGTTGCTGATGTACTCAGAGACAGATTCATTGCGGTGAAGAAACGAACGTCCATGGGCATGGCGTAGAGTTTGGCCAGGAGCATGGAGTTTGGACAGCCAGTCAAATGGTGAATGATGGTACAGTAAAATACAGATACCCACCTTTCTGGAGAGATGATGTTCTGTACTCTGCTCCTGAATATGGGCTTACTCAGACTGTATGAATAGAAAGACGTAATACAATGATTAATGACAACTATGGCTGTACAGTATACATAATACACATACTGAATCTATTGTAACTATTAGTGAGGGGCACCGACATGGAAACTCTATAGCGATGTCAGTTGCATTTTTTCAAACTGAAATCAATATCATATTGATTTTATGAATAACCTGAGGGTGTGCTCGCGAATCGGATGCCTCTTCCATAGAGCTAAAAACCATAGATGTTACAGATGCTGTGAGACACGCAAGCTGATTTGTCGTGGCCAAATGTTTAATGTTTTATTCCAAGTTGTTTTAAATTTCCAAGTAGAATAGTAGCCTTTATGAGAATTATAATAGTAATAACATTGAATCTAATACTTATAAAAAACTAAATTCATACTAAACACTTAGCTAACTCGCCCAACTTCACACACACACAGGATGGGGAAGCGGCAGCAGAGGGAGAGAATATATTATAAAGTAGAGAATCCCAAACACGTCCAGAAGTTTCATTGGTTTTGCCACCAGGAAGAAGAGTCTGATGTTTTCTTCAACTCAGCCAATCCATTAGGAATAACATTGCAAATGTGTCAATGACTCGTTGTCTGTTCACTTCCAAGGCTTTGTGAAGTCCAGACAACTGCATGCTGATTTCCCATTGGACCAACTGGGAACTTTCTGTTGGCATAATTATTATTATTATTATAATTTTTTTTTTTTTGTGAATTTTATCCCCTTTTTCTCCCCAATCTCGTGGTATCCAATTGTTAGTAGTTACTATCTTGTCTCATCGCTACAACTCCCGTACGGGCTGGGGAGAGATGAAGGTCGAAAGCCATGCGTCCTCCGAAGCACAACCCAACCAGCCGTACTGCTTCTTAACACAGCGCGCCTCCAACCCGGAAGCCAGCCGCACCAATGTGTCGGAGGAAACACCGTGCACCTGGCGACCTTGGTTAGCGCGCAGTGCCCCCGGCCCGCCGCAGGAGTCGCTGGAGCGCGATGAGACAAGGATATCCCTACCGGTCAAACCCTCCCTAACCCGGACGACGCTAGGCCAATTGTGCGTCACCCAACGGACCTCCCGGTCGCGGCCGGCTGCGATGAGCGCGAACAAACAATCTCTGGTGGAACAGCTAGCGCTGCGATGCAGTGCCCTTGACCACTGCACCACCCGGGAGGCCGGCATAACTTTTTTTAACAAACATAATTGTTCCTGGATAGTTTATGGATAGTTCATGGATAGTTCATGTATAGCCTTCTCACATGCACAATGAGAAAACCAATACATGTTGGTTTTTAACCTCCTATAACATGGATAGTCTACTGGTTTTTAACCTCCTATAACATGGATAGTCTACTGGTTTATAACCTCCTATAACATGGATAGTCTACTGGTTTATAACCTCCTATAACATGGATAGTCTACTGGTTTATAACCTCCTATAACATGGATAGTCTACTGGTTTATAACCTCCTATAACATGGATAGTCTACTGGTTTATAACCTCCTATAACATGGATAGTCTACTGGTTTATAACCTCCTATAACATGGATAGCCTACTGGTTTATAACCTCCTATACATGGATAGCCTACTGGTTTATAACCTCCTATAACATGGATAGCCTACTGGTTTATAACCTCCTATAACATGGATAGCCTACTGGTTTATAACCTCCTATAACATGGATAGTCTATTGGTTTATAACCTCCTATAACATGGATAGTCTACTGGTTTATAACCTCCTATAACATGGATAGTCTACTGGTTTATAACCTCCTATACATGGATAGCCTACTGGTTTATAACCTCCTATAACATGGATAGTCTACTGGTTTATAACCTCCTATAACATGGATAGTCTACTGGTTTATAACCTCCTATAACATGGATAGTCTATTGGTTTATAACCTCCTATAACATGGATAGCCTACTGGTTTATAACCTCCTATAACATGGATAGCCTACTGGTTTATAACCTCCTATAACATGGATAGCCTACTGGTTTATAACCTCCTATAACCTGGATAGTCTATTGGTTTATAACCTCCTATAACATGGATAGCCTACTGGTTTATAACCTCCTATAACATGGATAGTTTACTGGTTTATAACCTCCTATAACATGGATAGTCTACTGGTTTATAACCTCCTATAACATGGATAGTCTATTGGTTTATAACCTCCTATAACATGGATAGCCTACTGGTTTATAACCTCCTATAACATGGATAGCCTACTGGTTTATAACCTCCTATAACATGGATAGTCTATTGGTTTATAACCTCTTATAACATGGATAGCCTACTGGTTTATAACCTCCTATAACATGGATAGTCTACTGGTTTATAACCTCCTATAACATGGATAGTCTACTGGTTTATAACCTCCTATAACATGGATAGTCTATTGGTTTATAACCTCCTATAACATGGATAGCCTACTGGTTTATAACCTCCTATACATGGATAGCCTACTGGTTTATAACCTCCTATAACATGGATAGCCTACTGGTTTATAACCTCCTATAACATGGATAGTCTATTGGTTTATAACCTCCTATAACATGGATAGTCTACTGGTTTATAACCTCCTATAACATGGATAGTCTACTGGTTTATAACCTCCTATAACATGGATAGTCTACTGGTTTATAACCTCCTATAACATGGATAGTCTACTGGTTTATAACCTCCTATAACATGGATAGTCTATTGGTTTATAACCTCCTATAACATGGATAGTCTACTGGTTTATAACCTCCTATAACATGGATAGTCTACTGGTTTATAACCTCCTATAACATGGATAGTCTATTGGTTTATAACCTCCTATAACATGGATAGTCTACTGGTTTATAACCTCCTATAACATGGATAGCCTACTGGTTTATAACCTCCTATAACATGGATAGTCTACTGGTTTATAACCTCCTATAACATGGATAGCCTACTGGTTTATAACCTCCTATACATGGATAGCCTACTGGTTTATAACCTCCTATAACATGGATAGTCTATTGGTTTATAACCTCCTATACATGGATAGCCTACTGGTTTATAACCTCCTATACCATGGATAGTCTACTGGTTTATAACCTCCTATAACATGGATAGTCTACTGGTTTATAACCTCCTATAACATGGATAGCCTACTGGTTTATAACCTCCAATAACATGGATAGCCTACTGGTTTATAACCTCCTATAACATGGATATCCTACTGGTTTATAACCTCCTATAACATGGATAGTCTACTGGTTTATAACCTCCTATAACATGGATAGTCTACTGGTTTATAACCTCCTATAACATGGATAGTCTATTGGTTTATAACCTCCTATAACATGGATAGCCTACTGGTTTATAACCTCCTATAACATGGATAGCCTACTGGTTTATAACCTCCTATAACATGGATAGTCTATTGGTTTATAACCTCCTATAACATGGATAGCCTACTGGTTTATAACCTCCTATAACATGGATAGTCTACTGGTTTATAACCTCCTATAACATGGATAGTCTACTGGTTTATAACCTCCTATAACATGGATAGTCTATTGGTTTATAACCTCCTATAACATGGATAGCCTACTGGTTTATAACCTCCTATACATGGATAGCCTACTGGTTTATAACCTCCTATAACATGGATAGCCTACTGGTTTATAACCTCCTATAACATGGATAGTCTATTGGTTTATAACCTCCTATAACATGGATAGTCTACTGGTTTATAACCTCCTATAACATGGATAGTCTACTGGTTTATAACCTCCTATAACATGGATAGTCTACTGGTTTATAACCTCCTATAACATGGATAGTCTACTGGTTTATAACCTCCTATAACATGGATAGTCTATTGGTTTATAACCTCCTATAACATGGATAGTCTACTGGTTTATAACCTCCTATAACATGGATAGTCTACTGGTTTATAACCTCCTATAACATGGATAGTCTATTGGTTTATAACCTCCTATAACATGGATAGTCTACTGGTTTATAACCTCCTATAACATGGATAGCCTACTGGTTTATAACCTCCTATACATGGATAGCCTACTGGTTTATAACCTCCTATAACATGGATAGTCTATTGGTTTATAACCTCCTATACATGGATAGCCTACTGGTTTATAACCTCCTATAACATGGATAGTCTACTGGTTTATAACCTCCTATAACATGGATAGTCTACTGGTTTATAACCTCCTATAACATGGATAGCCTACTGGTTTATAACCTCCAATAACATGGATAGCCTACTGGTTTATAACCTCCTATAACATGGATAGTCTATTGGTTTATAACCTCCTATAACATGGATAGTCTATTGGTTTATAACCTCCTATAACATGGATAGCCTACTGGTTTATAACCTCCTATAATATGGATAGCCTACTGGTTTATAACCTCCTATAATATGGATAGCCTACTGGTTTATAACCTCCTATAACATGGATAGCCTACTGGTTTATAACCTCCTATAACATGGATAGTCTACTGGTTTATAACCTCCTATAACATGGATAGCCTACTGGTTTATAACCTCCTATAACATGGATAGCCTACTGGTTTATAACCTCCTATAACATGGATAGTCTACTGGTTTATAACCTCCTATAACATGGATAGCCTACTGGTTTATAACCTCCTATAACATGGATAGTCTACTGGTTTATAACCTCCTATAACATGGATAGCCTATTGGTTTATAACCTCCTATAACATGGATAGTCTACTGGTTTATAACCTCCTATAACCTGGATAGTCTACTGGTTTATAACCTCCTATAACATGGATAGCCTACTGGTTTATAACCTCCTATAACATGGATAGCCTACTGGTTTATAACCTCCTATAACATGGATAGCCTACTGGTTTATAACCTCCTATAACATGGATAGCCTACTGGTTTATAACCTCCTATAACATGGATAGTCTATTGGTTTATAACCTCCTATAACATGGATAGCCTACTGGTTTATAACCTCCTATAACATGGATAGTCTACTGGTTTATAACCTCCTATAACATGGATAGTCTACTGGTTTATAACCTCCTATAACATGGATAGCCTACTGGTTTATAACCTCCTATACATGGATAGCCTACTGGTTTATAACCTCCTATAACATGGATAGTCTACTGGTTTATAACCTCCTATAACATGGATAGTCTACTGGTTTATAACCTCCTATACATGGATAGCCTACTGGTTTATAACCTCCTATAACATGGATAGTCTACTGGTTTATAACCTCCTATAACATGGATAGTCTACTGGTTTATAACCTCCTATAACATGGATAGTCTATTGGTTTATAACCTCCTATAACATGGATAGCCTACTGGTTTATAACCTCCTATAACATGGATAGCCTACTGGTTTATAACCTCCTATAACATGGATAGCCTACTGGTTTATAACCTCCTATAACCTGGATAGTCTATTGGTTTATAACCTCCTATAACATGGATAGCCTACTGGTTTATAACCTCCTATAACATGGATAGTTTACTGGTTTATAACCTCCTATAACATGGATAGTCTACTGGTTTATAACCTCCTATAACATGGATAGTCTATTGGTTTATAACCTCCTATAACATGGATAGCCTACTGGTTTATAACCTCCTATAACATGGATAGCCTACTGGTTTATAACCTCCTATAACATGGATAGTCTATTGGTTTATAACCTCTTATAACATGGATAGCCTACTGGTTTATAACCTCCTATAACATGGATAGTCTACTGGTTTATAACCTCCTATAACATGGATAGTCTACTGGTTTATAACCTCCTATAACATGGATAGTCTATTGGTTTATAACCTCCTATAACATGGATAGCCTACTGGTTTATAACCTCCTATACATGGATAGCCTACTGGTTTATAACCTCCTATAACATGGATAGCCTACTGGTTTATAACCTCCTATAACATGGATAGTCTATTGGTTTATAACCTCCTATAACATGGATAGTCTACTGGTTTATAACCTCCTATAACATGGATAGTCTACTGGTTTATAACCTCCTATAACATGGATAGTCTACTGGTTTATAACCTCCTATAACATGGATAGTCTACTGGTTTATAACCTCCTATAACATGGATAGTCTATTGGTTTATAACCTCCTATAACATGGATAGTCTACTGGTTTATAACCTCCTATAACATGGATAGTCTACTGGTTCATAACCTCCTATAACATGGATAGTCTATTGGTTTATAACCTCCTATAACATGGATAGTCTACTGGTTTATAACCTCCTATAACATGGATAGCCTACTGGTTTATAACCTCCTATAACATGGATAGTCTACTGGTTTATAACCTCCTATAACATGGATAGCCTACTGGTTTATAACCTCCTATACATGGATAGCCTACTGGTTTATAACCTCCTATAACATGGATAGTCTATTGGTTTATAACCTCCTATACATGGATAGCCTACTGGTTTATAACCTCCTATACCATGGATAGTCTACTGGTTTATAACCTCCTATAACATGGATAGTCTACTGGTTTATAACCTCCTATAACATGGATAGCCTACTGGTTTATAACCTCCAATAACATGGATAGCCTACTGGTTTATAACCTCCTATAACATGGATATCCTACTGGTTTATAACCTCCTATAACATGGATAGTCTACTGGTTTATAACCTCCTATAACATGGATAGTCTACTGGTTTATAACCTCCTATAACATGGATAGTCTATTGGTTTATAACCTCCTATAACATGGATAGCCTACTGGTTTATAACCTCCTATAACATGGATAGCCTACTGGTTTATAACCTCCTATAACATGGATAGTCTATTGGTTTATAACCTCCTATAACATGGATAGCCTACTGGTTTATAACCTCCTATAACATGGATAGTCTACTGGTTTATAACCTCCTATAACATGGATAGTCTACTGGTTTATAACCTCCTATAACATGGATAGTCTATTGGTTTATAACCTCCTATAACATGGATAGCCTACTGGTTTATAACCTCCTATACATGGATAGCCTACTGGTTTATAACCTCCTATAACATGGATAGCCTACTGGTTTATAACCTCCTATAACATGGATAGTCTATTGGTTTATAACCTCCTATAACATGGATAGTCTACTGGTTTATAACCTCCTATAACATGGATAGTCTACTGGTTTATAACCTCCTATAACATGGATAGTCTACTGGTTTATAACCTCCTATAACATGGATAGTCTACTGGTTTATAACCTCCTATAACATGGATAGTCTATTGGTTTATAACCTCCTATAACATGGATAGTCTACTGGTTTATAACCTCCTATAACATGGATAGTCTACTGGTTTATAACCTCCTATAACATGGATAGTCTATTGGTTTATAACCTCCTATAACATGGATAGTCTACTGGTTTATAACCTCCTATAACATGGATAGCCTACTGGTTTATAACCTCCTATACATGGATAGCCTACTGGTTATTAACCTCCTATAACATGGATAGTCTATTGGTTTATAACCTCCTATACATGGATAGCCTACTGGTTTATAACCTCCTATAACATGGATAGTCTACTGGTTTATAACCTCCTATAACATGGATAGTCTACTGGTTTATAACCTCCTATAACATGGATAGCCTACTGGTTTATAACCTCCAATAACATGGATAGCCTACTGGTTTATAACCTTCTATAACATGGATAGTCTATTGGTTTATAACCTCCTATAACATGGATAGTCTATTGGTTTATAACCTCCTATAACATGGATAGCCTACTGGTTTATAACCTCCTATAATATGGATAGCCTACTGGTTTATAACCTCCTATAATATGGATAGCCTACTGGTTTATAACCTCCTATAACATGGATAGCCTACTGGTTTATAACCTCCTATAACATGGATAGTCTACTGGTTTATAACCTCCTATAACATGGATAGCCTACTGGTTTATAACCTCCTATAACATGGATAGCCTACTGGTTTATAACCTCCTATAACATGGATAGTCTACTGGTTTATAACCTCCTATAACATGGATAGCCTACTGGTTTATAACCTCCTATAACATGGATAGTCTACTGGTTTATAACCTCCTATAACATGGATAGCCTATTGGTTTATAACCTCCTATAACATGGATAGTCTACTGGTTTATAACCTCCTATAACCTGGATAGTCTACTGGTTTATAACCTCCTATAACATGGATAGCCTACTGGTTTATAACCTCCTATAACATGGATAGCCTACTGGTTTTTAACCTCCTATAACATGGATAGTCTACTGGTTTATAACCTCCTATAACATGGATAGTCTATTGGTTTATAACCTCCTATAACATGGATAGCCTACTGGTTTATAACCTCCTATAACATGGATAGCCTACTGGTTTATAACCTCCTATAACATGGATAGTCTATTGGTTTATAACCTCCTATAACATGGATAGCCTACTGGTTTATAACCTCCTATAACATGGATAGTCTACTGGTTTATAACCTCCTATAACATGGATAGTCTACTGGTTTATAACCTCCTATAACATGGATAGTCTATTGGTTTATAACCTCCTATAACATGGATAGCCTACTGGTTTATAACCTCCTATACATGGATAGCCTACTGGTTTATAACCTCCTATAACATGGATAGTCTATTGGTTTATAACCTCCTATAACATGGATAGTCTACTGGTTTATAACCTCCTATAACATGGATAGTCTACTGGTTTATAACCTCCTATAACATGGATAGTCTACTGGTTTATAACCTCCTATAACATGGATAGTCTACTGGTTTATAACCTCCTATAACATGGATAGTCTACTGGTTTATAACCTCCTATAACATGGATAGTCTATTGGTTTATAACCTCCTATAACATGGATAGTCTACTGGTTTATAACCTCCTATAACATGGATAGTCTACTGGTTTATAACCTCCTATAACATGGATAGCCTACTGGTTTATAACCTCCTATAACATGGATAGTCTACTGGTTTATAACCTCCTATAACATGGATAGCCTACTGGTTTATAACCTCCTATAACATGGATAGTCTACTGGTTTATAACCTCCTATAACATGGATAGCCTATTGGTTTATAACCTCCTATAACATGGATTGTCTACTGGTTTATAACCTCCTATAACCTGGATAGTCTACTGGTTTATAACCTCCTATAACATGGATAGCCTACTGGTTTATAACCTCCTATAACATGGATAGCCTACTGGTTTTTAACCTCCTATAACATGGATAGTCTACTGGTTTATAACCTCCTATAACATGGATAGTCTATTGGTTTATAACCTCCTATAACATGGATAGCCTACTGGTTTATAACCTCCAATAATATGGATAGCCTACTGGTTTATAACCTCCAATAATATGGATAGCCTACTGGTTTATAACCTCCTATAACATGGATAGCCTACTGGTTTATAACCTCCTATAATATGGATAGTCTACTGGTTTATAACCTCCAATAACATGGATAGTCTACTGGTTTATAACCTCCTATAACATGGATAGTCTACTGGTTTATAACCTCCTATAACATGGATAGTCTACTGGTTTATAACCTCCTATAACATGGATAGTCTACTGGTTTATAACCTCCTATAACATGGATAGCCTACTGGTTTATAACCTCCTATAACATGGATAGTCTACTGGTTTATAACCTCCTATAACATGGATAGTCTACTGGTTTATAACCTCCTATAACATGGATAGTCTACTGGTTTATAACCTCCTATAATATGGATAGTCTACTGGTTTATAACCTCCTATAACATGGATAGTCTACTGGTTTATAACCTCCTATAACATGGATAGCCTACTGGTTTATAACCTCCTATAACATGGATAGCCTACTGGTTTATAACCTCCTATACATGGATAGTCTACTGGTTTATAACCTCCTATACATGGATAGCCTACTGGTTTATAACCTTCTATAACCTGGATAGCCTACTGGTTTATAACCTCCTATAACATGGACAGCCTACTCCCATACACAATGAGAATAACAAGACATGTTGGTTTTATAACCTCCTGGCCATGACCATTGTCCCATGTTTCATGAGCTGAAATAAAACATCTCTGAAATGTTATTTCTCTCAAATGTTGTGCACAAATTTGTTTACATCCCTGTTGGTGAGCATTTCTCCTTTGCCAAGATAATCCATCCACCTGACAGGTGTGTCATATCAAGAAGCTGATTAACTTCTTTGGGCTGCAAGCCCGAAGCCGGGCACAATATGACAACAGCCACTTCAAGTGCAGGGCGCGAAATTCAAAATATATTTTTTAGAAATATTTAACTTTCACACATTAACAAGTCCAATACAGCAAATGAAAGATAAACATCTTGTGAATCCAGCCAACATGTCCGATTTTTAAAATGTTTTACAGCGAAAACACCACGTATATTTATGTTAGCTCACCACCAAATACAAAAAAGGACAGACATTTTTCACAGCACAGGTAGCATGCACAAAACCAACCTAACTAACCAAGAACCAACCAAACTAACCAAGAAACAACTTCATCAGATGACAGTCTTATAACATGTTATACAATAAATCTATGTTTTGTTCGAAAAATGTGCATCTTTGAGGTATAAATCAGTTTTACATTGCAGCTACCATCACAGCTACCGTCACAAATAGCACCGAAGCAGCCAGAGTAATTACAGACACCAACGTCAAATACCTAAATACTCATCATAAAACATTTCTGAAAAGTACATGGTGTACAGCAAATGAAAGACAAGCATCTTGTGAATCCAGCCAATATTTCCGATTTCTTAAGTGTTTTACAGCGAAAACACAATATAGCATTATATTAGCTTACCACAATAGCCAGAAACACAAGCCATTTACCAGCAGCAAAAGTTAGCGATCGTAACAATCCAGCAAAAGATATATAATTTTTGACTAACCTTGATAAGCTTCATCAGATGACAGTCCTATAACATCAGGTTATACATACACTTATGTTTTGTTCGAAAATGTGCATATTTAGAGCTGAAATCAGTGGTTATACATTGTGCTAACGTAGCATCTTTTTCCCAGAATGTCCGGATATTTTTATGACACTCAACTATTCTGACCAAATAACTATTCATAAACGTTACTAAAAAATACATGTTGTATAGGAAATGATAGATACACTAGTTCTTAATGCAATCGCCGTGTTAGAATTCTAAAAATAACTTCATTACGACATCCAGCTTAGTTATAGCGAGAGAGTGCCCAAAATCTGGGCGCAAACTAATAGTACACATGTTCGACAGATATATGAAATAGCATCATAAAATGGGTCCTACTTTTGATGATCTTCCATCAGAATGTTGTACAAGGGGTCCTTTGTCGGGAACAATCGTTGTTTGGTTTTAGAATGTCCTCTTCTCCAGTCAATTAGCACGGAAAGCTAGCAAAGTGGCGCGAAGCTCTCCTTCGTGAACAAACGCAGACAAAGCAACATGCCTAACGTCCCGAAAAAATTTCAATAATCTAATAAAACTATATTGAAAAAACATACTTTACGATGATATTGTCACATTTTTCAAATAAAATCAAAGCCGGAGAAAAAATCGTGCCCAATTTAAACGGCCTCGTACTCTATTCTAGATCGTACAATATGCATATTATTATTACTATTGGATAGAAAACACTCTCAAGTTTCTAAAACCGTTTGAATTATATCTGTGAGTAAATAGAACTCTTTTTGCAGCAAACATCCTGTCAGGAAGTGAAAAATCTGAAATCGAGGCTCTGTTCCAGGGCCTTCCTATTCATTTGCTTGAAATCTATGGATATGCATGCACTTCATACGCCTTCCACTAGATGTCAACAGGCAGTGAGCGGTGGAATGGGGTGTCTAGCTTGATCTGAGGTCGAACAAGAGCTCTTGGAATGACGTGACCCCAAATTTCCTTTGTTCAGCAAGGCGCGGGAAGGAACCCTGGATTGCCTTCTGAAAAGCTTTCGGTATAGACGGCTAATATCTCCGGCTTTGATTTTATTTGGTGTTTGGTGAAGATGGACAACTTCGCGCCACTTGGCTAGCTTTGGTTGCTAATTCGACAGGAGAAGAGGACATTCTAACACCAAACAACGATTATTCTGGACAAAGGACTCCTTGTACAACATTCTGATGGAAGCTCAGCAAAAGAAGGAACCATTTATGATGTTATTTATGATGTTATTTCGTATTTTATGTGGAAAATGTTTAGTACTATTTTCCGCCCTCATTGCAGGCGCTGTCTCGTTATAAAGTAAGCTGTATGTCGTACTAAAGTTATTTTTAGAATTCTAACACGGCGATTGCATTAAGAACTAGTGTATCTTTCATTTGCTGTACAACATGTATTTTTTGGTAAAGTTTATGATGAGTTCTTTTATTAGATTAGGTGAGTGTCAGAAATATATCCGGATAATTTTGTGCAGTTTGGCTACGTATTCACATTGTAAAACCACGATTTGTACCGCTAAATATGCACATTTTCGAACAAAACATATATGTATTGTGTAACATGATGTTATCATCTGTATCATCTGATGAAGTTTGTCAAGGTTAGTGAATAATATTATATCTTTTGCTGGTTTTTTGCGATCGCTACCTTTGCGGTGAATGAATGCGGTTGTGTGGTTGGCTATTGTGGTACGCTAATATAATGCTATATTGTGTTTTCGCTGTAAAACACTTAAAAAATCTGAAATATTGGCTGGATTCACAAGATGTTTATCTTTCATTTGCTGTACACCATGTATTTTTCATAAATGTTTTATGATGAGTATTTAGGTATTTCACGTTGCTCTCTGTAGTTATTCTTGCTGCTTCGGTGCTATTTGTGATTGTAGCTGCAATGTAAAACTATGATTTATACCTGAAATATGCAAATTTTTCGAACAAAACATAGATTTATTGTATAACATGTTATAAGACTGTCATCTGATGAAGTTGTTTCTTGGTTAGTGACTAATTCTATCTCTATTTGGGGGTTTTGTGCAAGCTACCTGTGCTGTGAAAGAAATGTCTGTGCTTTTTTGTATTGAGCTAACATAAATATACGTGGGGTTTTCGCAGTAAAACATTTAAAAAATCGGACATGTTGGCTGGATTCACAATATGTTTATCTTTCATTTGCTGTATTAGACTTATTAATGTGTGAAAGTTAAATATTTCAAAAAAATATTTTTTGAATTTCGCGCGCTGCCTTTTCAGTGGAATGTGGGGGGGGTTCCGCTAGCGGAACCCCAAAGCTAGGCAGGTTAAATTGTAGCATTTATTTACGTATTGGGGTACCTAAGGTTTGATTATAAACGTCGTTTGACTTGTTTGGAAAAGTTTATTAGTAACGTTTGGGATTCATTTTGTATGCATTTTGATGGAGGGAAACTGGGTGGATTATTGACTGAAGCGCGCCAGCTAAACTGAGTTTTTATGGATATAAAGAAGGACATTATCGAACAAAAGGACCATTTGTGATGTATCTGGGACCTTTTGGAGTGCCAACAGAAGATCATCAAAGGTAAGGCATTTTTTATATTGCTATTTCTGACTTTCGTGTCGCACCTGCCTGGTTGAAATATGTTTTTCATGTGTTTGTATGCGGGGCGCTGTCCTCAGATAATTGCATGGTTTGCTTTCGCCGTAAAGCCTTTCTGTAATCTGACACGGAGGCTGGATTAACAAGAAGTTAATCTTTACCGTCCCACCTGCCCATAAGAAGTTAACAGAAACTTGATCTTACCTGTTTTGCCTTTCACTGAAGTGGTTGAAGACCACATACCTTTGGGGAGAGAGGAGAGAATCAGTTCAAGTCTGTCACGAAAACATTTCAGCCCACTAAGCTATGAAACCACACACTATTACAGAGACTGATATTACCTGCCGCAATTGATATGGTGAAAACAATGTGTAGAAAGGAACAGAAACTCACATCAATACCGTTGTCAGATAACACTGTGAAACTAAGAATTGATGCTATAGCTAGCAATCAAGAGGAAACTCTGACTGAACCACTCAAACTCCCCACCTTATGCTCTTCAAATGGATGTTAGCTGTGAGGAACGAGATGTCCATGCATTGTCTATTGTTCACTACGTGTCGGGGAATACTATTCATGAGGACATATTGTTCTGTCTCACTCCCGAGCATGAAACTGCAGAGGATGTTCAGTGTGCTGTGTGGCTATATTGATGAAAAACTGATTCCATGGGAACGAATGGTGAGTTTTTGCACAGATAGGGTTACATCTATCATGGGACTGCGGGCAGGCCTCTGCACTCTAGTTATGAATGTGTCTGCCTCTGCCATATGGATGTTACATACATGGTTATAACATCTACAGAAAATACAGAAATGCCAATGGTGGAGGTGTTGCAGACTATATTCAGAACCACAATCCTGTAAAGATTAGAGAGGATCTCATGTTAAATACTGTTGAAGTAATATGGCTACAGGTTCATCTGCCTCACCTAAAGCCCATTCTGGTGGGAAGCTGCTATAGACTACCAAGTGCTAACAGTCAGTATCTGGATAATATCTGTGAAATTCTTCATAATGTATGTGATATCAACAGAGAAGTATATTTATCTGGGTGATTTCAATATTGACTGGCTTTCATCAAGCTGCCCACTCAAGAAAATGCTTAAATCTTGAAAACCAGTCAACCTACCAGGGTAGCTACAAACAGCACAGGAATGAAATCATCAACATGTATTGATCACATCTTTTCTAATGCTGCAGAAATGTGTTTTAATACAAGTATCCAAATCCATAGGATGTAGTGATCACATTATAGTAGCCATATCTAGGAAAACGAAAGCTCCAAAGACTGGGCCTAATATAGTGTGGAAGAGGTCATACTTGAAGTTTTGTAGTGATTGTTATGTTGATGATGTAAATAATATTTGCTACTCTGTGGTGTGTAATGAGGAACAACCAGACACTGCACTTGACACAATTATGACATTGCTTATTCCAGTTACTAATAAGCATGCACCCATTAAGAAAATGACTGTAAAAACTGTTAATGCACTTGTATTGATAAGGAATTGACAAATGGTATGGCAAATCAGTCTGGATATTGAGAAATTATGTGACTAAATTAAATAAAAAGAAGATGGAAACTATACAAACATTTATAATATAAAGAATGACAGTAAAAAGCTTTGGAGCATCTTAAATGACATTTTGGGCAAAAAGGCAAACTCAGCTCCATCAATCATTGAATCAGATGGCTCATTCATCACAAAACCCACAGATATTGCCAACTACTTTCATGATTTTTTCATTGGCAAGATTAGCAAACGTACGCATGACATGCCAGCAGGGGTGGAAAAAGTACCCAAATGTCATACTTGAGTAAAAGTAAAGATACCTTAATAGAAAATGTCTCTAGTAATAAGTGAGTCACCTAGTAAAATAGTATTTGAGTAAAAGTGTAAAAGTTTTTGGTTTTAAGTATACTTAAGTATCAAAAGTAAATATAATTGCTCAAATATTGTCACGTCCTGACCATAGTGCTTATGTGTTTTGCTTGTTTTAGTGTTGGTTAGGACGTGAGCTGGGTGGGCATTCTATGTTGTGTGTCTAGTTTGTCTGTTTCCTGTGTCAGTGTTTGTGCCACACGGGACTGTGACGGTTAGTTTGTTTGTTATTTTGTATAGTGTCTTGTTTTAGTGTATATTAAATCATGGAAACTTACCACGCTGCACATTGGTCCTCCGATCCTTCTCGCCTCTCCTCGTCCGAGGAGGAGGAAGAGCTAGACTGCCGTTACAGAACCACCCACCAAACTCGGACCAAGCAGCGTGAGTACGGGCAGCAGCAGCAGCAGCGGCCCACTACACAGGACTCCTGGACATGGGGGGAAATTCTGGAGGGAAAAGGACACTGGGCTCACATTGGAGAATATCGCCGCTCTCGTGAAGAGATGGAGGCAGCTAAAGCCCAGGAGCGGTGGTATGAGGAGGCAGCACGGAAGCGTGGCTGGAAGCCCGAGAAGAAATCCCAAAAATTTCTTGGGGGTGGCTAAAGGGTAGTGTGGCGAAGTCAGGTAGGAAACCTGTGCCCACTTCCCAGGTTTACCGTGGAGAGCGGGAGTACGGGCAGACACCGTGTTATGCGGAAGAGCGCACTGTGTCTCCTGTACGTGTGCTTAGCCCAGTGCGGTACATTCCAGCTCCACGTATCGGCCGGGCTAGATTGAGCATTGAGCCAGGTGCCATGAAGCCGGCTCAACGCGTCTGGTCTCCAGTGCGTCTCCTCGGGCCGGCATACATGGCACCAGCCTTACGCATGGTGTCCCCGGTTCGCCAACACAGCCCAGTGCGGGTTATTCCACCTCCCCGCACTGGTCGGGCTACGGGGAGCATTCAACCAGGTAAGGTTGGGCAGGCTCGGTGCTCAAGGGAGCCAGTACGCCTGCACGGTCCGGTATATCCGGCGCCACCTTCCCGCCCCAGCCCAGTACCACCAGTGCCTACACCACGCACCAGGCTTCCTGTGCGTCTCCAGAACTCTGTTCCTCCTCCACGCACTCTCCCTATGGTGCGTGTCTCCAGCCCAGTACCTCCAGTTCCAACACCACGCACCAAGCCTCCTGTGCGTCTCCAGAGCCCTGTACGCACTGTTCCTTCTCCCCGCACTCGCCCTGAGGTGCGTGTCTCCAGTCCGGTACCACCAGTGCCGGAACCACGCAACAGGCCTATAGTGCGCTTCGAGAGTCCAGTGTGCCCTGTTCCTGCTCCCCGCACTAGCCTTGAGGTGCGTGTCTCCAGTCCGGTACCACCAGTTCCGGCACCACGCACCAGGCCTACTGTGCGCCTCAGCAGGTCAGAGTCGGCCGTCTGCCCAGCCCCGTCTGAGCTGCCTGCCTGCCCAACGCCGTCTGAGCTGCCTGCCTGCCCAGCGCCGTCTGAGCTGCCTGCCTGCCCAGCGCCGTCTGAGCTGCCTGCCTGCCCAGCGCCGTCTGAGCTGCCTGCCTGCCCAGCGCCGTCTGAGCTATCCGTCTGCCCAGCGCCATCTGAGCCATCCGTCTGCCCAGCGCCGTCTGAGCCGCCCGTCTGTCCCGAGCCGTCAGAGCCGCCCGTCTGTCCCGAGCCGTCAGAGCCGCCCGTCTGTCCCGAGCCGTTAGAGCCGTCCGTCAGTCAGGAGCTGCCAGAGCCGCCCGCCAGTCGGGAGCTGCCAGAGCCGCCCGCCAGTCAGGAGCTGCCAGAGCCGCCCGCCAGTCAGGAGCTGCCAGAGCCGCCAGCCAGTCATGAGCTGCCCTCCAGTCATGAGCTGCCTTCCAGTCATGAGCTGCCCTCCAGTCATGAGCTGCCTTCCAGTCATGAGCTGCCCTCCAGTCATGAGCTGCCCTCCAGTCATGAGCTGCCATTAGTCCGGAGCTGCCCTTCAGTCCAGAGCTGCCTCTCTGTCCGGAGCTGCCCTTCAGTCCGGAGCTGCCCCTCTGTCCTGAGCTAGCCCTCTGTCCTGAGCTACCTCTCTGTCCTGAGCTACCTCTCTGTCCTGAGCTGTCTCCTCAATGTAGTGGGGACCTTGGTGAGGATTCCTAGGCCAAGGTCAGGGGCGAGGGTCGCCACTCAAAGGACGCTAAGGAGGGGGACAAAGACAATGGTGGAGTGGCAGCCTCGTCCTGCGCCGGAGCCGCCACCGCGGACAGATGCCCACCCAGACCCTCCCCTTGAGTTTTAGGGGTGCGTTCGGAGTCCGCACCTCAGGAGGGGGGTACTGTCACGTCCTGACCATAGTGCTTATGTGTTTTGCTTGTTTTAGTGTTGGTCAGGACGTGAGCTGGGTGGGCATTCTATGTTGTGTGTCTAGTTTGTCTGTTTCCTGTGTCAGTGTTTGTGCCACACGGGACTGTGACGGTTAGTTTGTTTGTTATTTTGTATAGTGTCTTGTTTTAGTGTATATTAAATCATGGAAACTTACCACGCTGCACATTGGTCCTCCGATCCTTCTCGCCTCTCCTCGTCCGAGGAGGAGGAAGAGCTAGACTGCCGTTACAAATATACTTAAGTGTCAAATGATAAGTAAAATATTTTCAAATTCCTTATATTAAGCAAAGCAGATGGCACCATTTTCTTGTTCTTTTTAATTTACGGATAGCCATGGGCACACTCCAAATCTCAGACATAATTCACAAATGAAGCATGTGTGTTCAGTGAGTCTGCCAGATCAGAGGCAGTAGGGATGACCAGGAATGTTCTCTGTTCAGTGAGTCTGCCAGATCAGAGGCAGTAGGGATGACCAGGAATGTTCTCTTGATAAGTCAGTGAATTTGACACTTTTCCTGCCCTGCTAAGCATTCAAAATGTAACAAATACTTTTGGTTGTCAGGGAAACTGTATGGAGTAAAAAGTACAATATTTCCAATAGGAAGTAGTGAAGTCAAAGTAAAAGTTGTCAAAATTATAAATAGTAAAGTAAAGTACAGAAACAAAAAAAAAAGACTTAAATAGTACTGTAAAGGATTTTTACTTAAGTAATTTACTCCACTGCATGCCAGCAACAAATGCTGACACTACACAACTACATAAGATATGGCAAGTAGTAGTGGCAATGTCGTCTGCTATTATCCTCAGTAATATTCCATCCATGTTGTCAGACCCTGGTGGCTTGTCATTGTTGGTAGATAACAATACTTTTTAATCTCTTCCACACTAACTTTATGGAATTCAAATATACAATTATTGTTTTTTTATCTGACCAAATTATGAAAACAACCATTGTACTTTTGAATTCCATAATGTTAGTGTGGAAGTGATGAAAAATCTATTGAAATGCTTGATTTGAAAAGGCATGGATTTTTTAGGGGGCGTTATGGCCACACAAAGGCGATGCCGCCGGGAAATCCGAGGCCGGGTGAAAATATTATCAAGTGCTTGTCAAATTGTGATTGAGAGACTGATGAAGTGTGTGCAGCCTGCTGAGCACAGCTCATGCCTTTCATGTGACTGTATTCAAATCATCATTAGAGTGGCATCATGCAGCCTTAGAATGTATTACAAATCAAAACATATAGCCCAACGTTTGTATCACAGCTAAAGTTACATAAATATCTCTAAATGAAGCATATCGGATGACCTGTTTCTTTGTTAACCGCTTAGAATAGCCGCAATGTGAAATCGTTGGGAGAAAATATCCTTTCTATTTTATTCTGCTATGTTCAATTGTATTATTCATACAATAAAATAATATACAATAATGCCAAGGGATTCTAAGCAAGTCTTGTCTGCTAAATGAACTAGTGTAGCCCACAGTCATATGGCATAACCAGATCAGGACCTAACATAAGGACAAATCTATGTTTGACTAACATTGATGCCACAGGATGATCTCAACCAGTGAAGTTGTTTTTCTGGTTCATATCCTCTATGAGGTGGGTATTGCAAGTACACTTTTAGGTGGGTCAGTATAATTAAAGATGGGACAAATTAGCACTGCAAAGTACACTTAGTTGACATGAAATAGTACTAAAACACCACCTGAATTCAACTTTAAATGTAGTTGTCCCAAAGCAACACCATTTAAGTAACATTAAATACATGCAAACTATATAAAAAATATAAAAATGAAAAGTATACTGAAAAAGTACACCAAAGCTAGATAAAGTGCACCTTTAGTGTACATGGGATAAGCTAGTGACATTATTATTTGCAATTGTCTTTCAGTGCCACTACAAGTACACCGAATGTGTATAGAGAACACTCAAATAAAATTTTACAAGTACAGTTTAAGGTGGGTAGATAAGGTGGGTATTACAAACACTTTTAGGTGGGTCAGTATACTTTACTTAGTACTCTTAGTTGACATGAAATAGTACTATTACATCACTTTAATAACTTCTCTAGGATAGGGGGCAGCATTTTCACGTTTGGATGAAAAGCATACCCAAATTCAACTGCCAGCTACTCATCCCCAGAAGATAAGATATGCATATTATTTTTTTGGATTTGGATAGAAAACACTCAGAAGTTTCTAAAACCGTTTGAATCATGTCTGTGAGTATAACAGAACTGATTTAGCAGGCAAAACCCCGAGGACAAACCATTCAGATTTCTTTTTTGTTGAGGTCACTCTCTTTTCAATGGGTTTTCATTGGGAATCCAGATTTCTAATTTACCTTCTTGCAGTTCCTACCGCTTCCATTGGATGCCAACAGTCTTTAGAAAGTGGTTGAGGTTTTTTCCTTTGTGTAATGAAGAAGTACGGCCATCTTGAACTAGGGTCACTGGAAGTGTCCTGTTAGACCAGAAAGCTAGCTACAGTTTGTTTTAATCCTGTATTGAACACAGATCATCCCGTCTTCAATTTGATCGATTATTGACGTTGAAAAATACATAAAGTTGTATTACAAAAGTAGTTTGAAATGTTTTGGCAAAGTTTACAGGTAACTTTTGAGATATTTTGTAGTCCCGTTTCGCAAGTTGGAACCGGTGTTTTTCTGGATCAAACACGCCAAATAAATGGACATTTTGGATATATATCGACGGAATTAATCGAACAAAAGGACCATTTGTGATGTTTATGGGACATATTGGAGTGCCAACAACAGAAGCTCGTCAAAGGTAAGGCATTAATTATATTTTTATTTCTGCGTTTTGTGTCGCGCCTGCAGGGTTGAAATATGCTTCTCTCGCTTTGTTTACTCTGTTGCTATCCTCAGATAATAGCATTGTTTGCCTTCGCCGAAAAGCCTATTTGAATTCTGACATGTTGGCTGGATTCACAACCAGTGTAGCTTTAATTTGGTATCTTTCATGTGTGATTTAATGAAAGTTAAGATTTTGATAGTAATTTATTAGAATTTGGCGCTCTGCATTTTTTCTGGCTTTTGGCCAAGTGAGACAGTAGCGTCCCACCTAAACTCAGATTTTTGGATATAAATATGAACTATACCGAACAAAACATACATGTATTGTGTAACATGAAGTCCTATGAGTGTCATCTGATGAAGATCATCAAAGGTTAGTAATTCATTTTATCTCTATTTCTGCTATTTGTTACTCCTCTCTTCGGCTGGAAAAATGGCTGTGTTTTTCTGTGACTTGGCTCTGACCTAACATAATCGTTTGGTGTGCTTTCGTCGTAAAGCCTATTTGGATTCTGACATGTTGGCTGGATTCACAACAAGTGTAGCTTTAATTGGGTATCTTTCATGTGTGATTTAATGAAAGTTAGATTTTTATAGTAATTTATTTGAATTTGGCGCTCTGCATTCTCTCTGGCTTTTGGCCAAGTGGGACGTTAGCGTCCCACATATCCCAGAGAGGTTTTAATTCAACTTCAATTTATTTAGTACAGATTTAGTTATTCCAAAATAACACCATTTACATCCACACATAGTACAAGCATAGTAATTACATAAAATATAGAAAAATACATACCCCAGAAGCAAAAAGATTCCAACAATGAGAAGTGAAACACATTGTTCCTCCAATAGTGTCAGCAAATATTTAGTTTATCCTACACTAGAAGCAATTTCCAATCAAATGAAGATCTCTCCAATGAAACTAGTGGATTTCTTCAGCAAGCCTAGTCAAATGAGGAGGAGGAGCCTCAGCCCTTTGATCTGTCCCTCCATGGACTTATACACACATCACCATGGTAACCCAAACCAGAAGTAACCTGAAAATACAGTCCTTTACCAACCAACCCTAACCAGTTGTACATGTACATTTTCTGTCCTTTAACTGCAAATGCAGGTTCTCTGTCTGGTCAGCTCTCCCTTAACCCAGACTCATGTGCTCTTAAAGGGGCCCACACCCATTTAACATTTAAAATGAGTCTCAACGTCAACAGTGAAGAGGCGACTCCGGGATACTGGCCTTCTAGGCAGAGTTCCTCTGTCCAGTGTCTGTGTTCTTTTGCCCATCTTAATCTTTTATTTTTATTGGCCAGTCTGTGATATGGCTTTTTCTTTGCAACTCTGCCTAGAATGCCAGCATCCCGGAGTCGCCTCTTCACTGTTGACGTTGAGACTGGTGTTTTGCGGATACTATTTAATGAAGCTGCCAGTTGAGGACTTGAAGCTGTTTCTCAAACTAGACACTCTAATGTACTTGTCCTCTTGCTCAGTTGTGCACCGGGGCCTCCCAATCCTCTTTCTATTCTGGTTAGAGCCAGATTGAGCTGTTCTGTGAAGGGAGTAGTACACAGCGTTGTACGAGAACTTCTGTTTCTTGCCAATTTCTCGCATTTAATAGCTTTCATTTCTCAGAACAAGAATAGACTGACGAGTTTCAGAAGAAAGTTCTTTGTTTCTGGCCATTTTGAGCATGTAATCGAACCCACAAATGCTGATGCTAGTCTAAAGAAGGACAGATGTATTGCTTCTTTAAATCAGCACAACAGTTTTCAGCTGTGCTAATATAATTACAAAAGGGTTTTCTAATGATCAATTAGCCTTTTAAAATGATAAACTTGGATTAGCTAACACAACGTGCCATTGGAAAACAGGTGTGATGGTTGCTGATAATGGGCCTCTGTACGCCAATGTAAATATTCCATACAAAATCTGCCGTTTCCAGCTACAATAGTCATTTACAACATTAACAGTGTCTACATTGTATTTCTGATCAATTTGATGTTCTTTTAATGGACGAAAAATGTGTTTTTCTTTCAAAAACAAGGACATTTCTAAGTGACATCAAACTTTTGAACGGTAGTGTCTTTCACCAGTAAGTAAATCCTTGGTGAGAACTTATGACCCAGTAAAGGTTTTTAGTTGTCAGTTAAAACTGGTTCTTCTGGTTTTACGTCAGATGTCAAGTTTACATTCTGTCCTTTGTTTGCAAATGCAGTTTCTCTATCTAGTCAGCTCTCCCTTAACCCAGTCTCAGGGGTCCTTAAAGGGGCAGACACCCATTTAACATGAACATCCCTCCTAACTTCTCAAAGACAAAACAACTTGGACATTTGTTCAACAGCAGTAATAATAATAATAATAATTTAAGGGTGCACACACCAGTCAGAGTGATACAGAGTGAGCCTTCTGGCTGCACTGATGAACTCCCATTTTGCCACTGAGTCATCATGACTTCAGTACTACAGATGCGTCAGGTAAATTAAGTGCTATTTGCATGTTATATAACCTTTATTTAACCAGGCTAGTCAGTTAACCGCTTAGAATAGCCGCAATGTGAAATCGTTGGGAGAAAATATCCTTTCTATTTTATTCTGCTATGTTCAATTGTATTATTCATACAATAAAATAATATACAAATTCTGCGATGGCTGACATTTACAATGCGCACAAAAAGCTTATTTCTCTCAAATGTTGCACCCTGGTCCTTCCTCAAGCTGCCTCCTTAACAGTTTATAAATTCCTTTTTAGAAAACATTTTAATTCAGCTTTTGTGGTTTGGAAAGTATAGTGACTATTATTGCTTTAATTTATTTGTCAAACAAATGGGGTTTTGGAAAAGTAGGTACTTTTCTCATCTGTGGATGGGAAGTGTAATCATTGTTCATGGACTTAGTGCTTGTCACGTTCTGACCATAGTTCTTGTGTGTTTTACTTGTTTTAGTGTTGGTCAGGACGTGAGCTGGGTGGGCATTCTATGTTGTGTGTCTAGTGTGTCTGTTTCTATGTTTGGCCTAATATGGTTCTCAATCAGAGGCAGGTGTTTTGTGTTGTCCCTGATTGGGAATCATATTTAGGTGGCTTGTTTTGTGTTGGGGTTTGTGGGTGGTTGTTTCCTGTCTTTGTGTTCTGCACCAGATCGGACTGTCTCGGTTTTCACGATTGTTATTTTGTATTTTGTATTTTGTATAGTGTTCACGTTATCGTCTCTTTGTTTATTAGACATGTTGAACACTAGCCGCGCTGCATTTTGGTCCTCTCCTTCACCAACGGAAGAAAACCGTAACAGTGCTTGATACTTCAGACAAGGAAAAAGGATGGATAGCTAATTAAAATAAGAAAATACCTTTATGAATTATGGAACCTCTATGTGCTTTTTTTCGATACATAAATTATTTTAAAAAATCACAAAATGTGACATTAGCTACCAAATAAATTGTTTTTGGCAATAATCCTAAAACAACTCCAAAAATGCCATTCCTTACCCAACAGGCTGAACAGGTGTAATGAACAGGTGTAAAAATGCCCATAACAAGCGTTCTAATCACCTGTACATGAACACTGAACAGGTGTGCATTTACCTTAGGATGCTTTTTAACTCTTTTAGTTATAAAATGTTTATTCTTTTGTTGTTTTTTATCCTCTTATGATTCTAGAGTAGTACATATTTCCGTGTTTATTTTCATAGTTTTTTCCTAAGAAGTGCATTGTGTTGCATTCCTTGTCTGAAATGTGCTATTTAAATAAAGCTTGGTTTGATTTATTACTCTGTTCCAGAATAAATTGCCTTTGGAATGACCCAGGTTCTTCCTCCACTGCAGCTTCCTTAACAGTTTATTAATTCTTTGTAGAAACAATATTTTCATCCGTGCTTTGTGTCTTGGAAAAGAGAAGTGACTATTAATACATGAATCTAACGATCAAACAGATGGGGTTTTGGAAAAGTAGGTACTTTAGTCAAAACACCCCCATCCTGTGGATGTATAGTGTCATTACAATGAGTAGGAAATCACTGTTCAAGACGAAGGCTGGAGGAACATATTGTTTCTATAAAATAGTGAATAAACGATGGAAGGGATTTGTTTTCACATGGACATCAAAATTGTATAGATTGTTGATGTATAGAAATTAAAAAAGATCAACTGTATTTGTGGCATTGCGCTCTAGAATGACATTTGTTTGTCATCACAGAGAGTCTGTGTAGCATCAGTCAGTCAGTCAGTTTGACCCTTTTCTGATATCAATGACAGCAGAATCTGATTTTATTGCTCACAGTAAAACATATATATATACATTATGAATTAACACAATAAAAATAGCATAATAACACAATAAGAGCCAAATATGGACAATGATTGAGGACACAGTATGGATCCCAAATCAGTCCACGGCCCAGAGGGACACATTTCACACATTGTCCCACTTTGGTGTGGCAAAGTCTAATGACAATTTTCATTAAGGTCCATGTCTGTGGGTTATGTTTTGGTATGACAACCACTTGTAGGAGGTAGCTAAATGTGGTTATCACTGGCATTGGTAATTTGAACAAACAGGATTGAGAATATGCAATGTAATTTTGTATTATCAGGGAACAATCTTTGCAAAATAAGGCAATTGATATGTTATTAACTTGAGGTATGAAATAATGTATAAAATAATTGGAACGTTAATGGCATCTCTGTCATTGTAAATAAGAATTTGTTATCTGACTTGCCAAGTTAAATAAAGGTAAACATTTTTTTTTTTTAAATACCGATAGGCATTGTGGGGTATATTGATGAGACAGAATGGGCAGCATTGGGATGTGCTTTATTATCACATCGTACCATAGATGATAACTACAACAAACTTCCCACAGAACAAGGAGACCCATTGGAAAAGTTTCATAGAGTCGTCATGGATTCAGTGTAAAATCAGTCACAGCAACCCATTTTCAAGTTGGCCGCCATTCATTTCAATGTGGAGGAACTGAATAGATTTCTCAGGGCATAGATTAAGACGGGCTTAGGAGATCTTATACATTTGCTTCTATGAGATAATATCAGTCATTTATAAATAAATAATAAATTAAGGTCAAATACATTTTACATGACCTTTATCAATTATGACGCCTTAATGTGCTTTATGTGCATAAATGCTTTAAAAAATCACTAAATGTGACGTTGATGAAGATTCTCATAGATCATAGTTAGAACCTCCCTGCTACCTGGTTGTTTTGGCACCCCCTGGTGGATGTGGGCGGGGGTTGGTCCCCTTCTCTGGGGGACGGCCCCCCCTCACTTGTTTGACCTCAGCCCTCTCCCCTCATCTCCCTGGAGCATGGACCTGGTTGGATGTACTGGTGCCCCCTGGTGGCCGTGAGCAGAGGTAGGCACCTCTCTCCGGGGGTCGGGCCCCCCTCCCTGGGTCAGCCTCAGCCCTCTCCGGCCCCTCCCCCCATATCCCTGGGGAAGGGAACTGGCTGGATTGGCCCCGTGCTCGGGGGTTGGCCCCCCCTGTCTCTGGAGGGAGACTAGACAGAGTCTCCAAGTTATAGCATTAATATCACCTGTAAATTCACACTGAACGGGTGTAATGAACACTGAACAGGTGTAATGAACACTGAACGGGTGTAATGAACACTGAACGGGTGTAATGAACACTGAACGGGTGTAATGAACACTGAACGGGTGTAATGAACACTGAACGGCTGTAATGAACACTGAACAGGTGTAATGAACACTGAACTGGTGTAATGCACACTGAACAGGTGTAATGAACACTGAACAGGTGTAATGAACACTGAACAGGTGTAATGAACACTGAACAAGTGTAATGAACACTGAACAGGTGTAATGAACACTGAACAGGTGTAATGAACACTGAACAGGTGTAATGAACACTGAACGAGTGTAATGAATTCATTAACATGTTTTTACTAAAATTATTTAAAAATAAAGAATAATTATATCCAACTATCACCTGTCCTGGAGAGAGAGAGGGAGAGAGGGAACAGAGAGAACTGTCTATCACTCAGTAATACAGGAGCAGAGCAGCGCTAAGGTAAGAAGACACTGGTATAGCCACACACACAAATTCAAACATAAACCTTACATGCTTATGAACGCTCACACACACACACACACACACACACACACACACACACACACACACACACACACACACACACACACACACACACACACACACACACACACAAACAGTTCTATTTTTGTTTCATCAAAAAGTACGATCTTTGTCCCCATGTGCAGTTGCAAACCGTATTCTGGCTTTCTTATGGCGGTTTTGGAGCAGTGGCTTCTTCCTTGCTGAGCAGCCTTTCAGGTTATGTCGATATAGGACTCGTTTTATTGTCGATTTAGATACTTTTGTACCTGTTTCCTCTCGCATCTTCACAAGGTCCTTTGCTGTTGTTCTGGGATTGATTTGCACTTTTCGCACCAAAGTACATTCATCTCTAGGAGACAGAACGCTTCTCCTTCCTGAGTGGTATGGCGGCTGCGTCGTCCCATGGTGTTTATACTTGCATACTATTGTTTGTACAGTTGAACGTGGTAACTTCAGGCGTTTGGAAATTGCTCCCAAGGATGAACCAGATTGGGGAGGTCTACAATTGTTTTTCTGAGGTCTTGGCTGATTTATTTTGATTTTCCCATGATGTCAAGAAAAGAGGCACTGCATTTGAAGGTAGTCCTTGAAATACATCCACAGGTTCACCTCCATTTGACTCAAATGATGTCAATTAGCCTTTTAGAAGCTTCTAAAGCAATGACATAATTTTCTGGATTTTTCAAGCTGTTTAAAGTGATACAGTGAGTTATAAATTAAATAATCTGTTTGTAAACAATTGTTGGAAAAATGACTTGTGTCGTACACGAAGTAGATGTTCTAACCGACTAGCCAAAACTATAGTTTGCTGACAAGAAATTTGTGGAGTGGTTGAAAAACGAGTTTTAATGACTTCAAACTAAGTGTATGTAAACTTCCGACTTCAACTGTATATTTGTTTATATCAAAACTATCACCAGTCTTGGAGAGAGGGGAACAGAGAGAACTGTCCATTTACCATTCAATAATACAGGAGCAGAGCAGCGCTAAGGTAAGAAGACACTGGTATAGCCACACACACAAATTCAAACATAAACCTTACATGCTTACGCACGCTCACACACACACACACACACACACACACACACACACACACACACACACACACACACACACACACACACACACACACACACACACACACACACACACATATAACACACACAACACACACACACACACACACACACACACACACACACACACACACACACACACACACACACACACATATAACACACACAACACACACACACACACACACACACACACACACACACACATATAACACACACACACACACACACACACACACACACACACACACACACACACACACACACACACACACACACACACACACCACACACACCACACACACACACACACACACACACACCACACACACCACACACACCACACACACACACACACACACACACACACACACACACACACACACACACACACACACACACACACCACACACACCACACACGCTCACACACACACGTTTGGAGTTCGCGATTGCGCTACCAAGAATAAATCATTGGAGCGAGTTCAGGGCTCATGTTCTACCAACAATGACTCACAGACGCCGACCTGGTATGGAATGCAGGCATGAGCTGCTGTATTCACTCTAGAATCATTGATTTTCTGCTTATTTTTCTGCAGTTTTTTAAATTTAATTGTAGATCCTTTGTTGACAATTATTAGATGTGTACATTCATTGTGTTATTGCATTAAAACAGTTTAAACAGTAGTTGTTGGGGGGAAGTTTCAAACATAAAAGTGGAATATTGGAATATGTCTGACAAGAGGAACAGTCCTGCCCAGTGTGAAAGCCAACACACACAGCTCCCTGTATTCTACAGCTGCACTGCTACAGCTTCACCTAGAGAGGGGCGACAGAAACAACCAGATTTAAGGGACAAACAAGACCAATGAACGATAACACATCTTATCTGTAAGACTCTCCTGACATAGCTGTCCCAAAAGAGTCACTATAAACCAGAAACTGACTGGTCATAGGACAGTTTGGGGGCAGATGGGCCGGTCCATCTTTAAGCCCAGTGGGCTGGTCTAAATTGGGGGTTTTGCAAAGAATAACTGTTTTGGGAGGGGGGCGGGGGGGGGGCAGTGTGTTAGAGAATACATGTAATTGTTATAAAGAAAAACAGTCACATTATCAATCATCCCAGATCACTGCACCTGTACATAGCCCACCTGTAAATAGCCCATCCAACTACCTCATCCCCATACTGTATTTATTTATTTATCTTGCTCCTTTGCACCCAAGGATCTCTACTTGCACATTCATCTACTGCACATCCATCATTCCAGTGTTTAATTGCTATATTGTAATTACTTCGCCACCATGGCCTATTTATTGCCTTACCTCCCTTATCTTACCTCATTTGCACACACTGTATATAGATTTATTCTATTGCATTATTGACTGTATGTTTGTTTATTCCATGTGTAACTCTGTGTGTTGTATGTGTCGAACTGCTTTGCTTTGTCTTGGCCAGGTCGCAGTTGTAAATGAGAACTTGTTCTCAGCTAGCCTACCAGGTTAAATAAAGGTGAAATATATATTTTTTAAATGTGCACAATTCTCGACTGATTTCAATACAAGATAAACATGTCATAAATAAATACATCACTCACCCTAACGTCAGGTCCAGACTCCACAGACCACATGCTGGGTTGATCCTCCACTTCCTCCTCGTCACCAGTGGGAAACCAACTAGGATAATATTACGCAGGCGGATTAGACTACATCAGATATTCATTGATTTATAGAATTTATTTGATATTAAAAGTATTAGGACGCTGCAGCCGGAGACAACATTACATATGACCTCAGTTATAATATGCTGCCAGATAGTAATACAGAGATGAACATCACAGAGACATTAACCATTAATACAGAGATGAATATCACAGAGACATTAAACATTAATACAGAGATGAACATCACAGAGACATTAAACATTAGTACAGAGATGAACAGCACAGAGACATTAAACATTAATACAGAGATGAACATCACAGAGACATTAACCATTAATACAGAGATGAATATCACAGAGACATTAACCATTAATACAGAGATGAATATCACAGAGACATTAAACATTAATACAGAGATGAACATCACAGAGACATGAAACATTAATACAGAGATGAACATCACAGAGACATTAAACATTAATACAGAGATGAATATCACAGAGACATTAAACATTAATACAGAGATGAACATCATAGACATTAAACATTAATACAGAGATGAACAGCACAGAGACATTAAACATTAATACAGAGATGAATAACACAGAGACATGAAACATTAATACAGAGATGAACATCACAGAGACATTAAACATTAGTACAGAGATGAACATCACAGAAACATTAATACAGAGATGAACATCACAGAGACATTTCACATTAATACAGAGATGAATATCACAGAGACATTAATACAGAGATGAACATCACAGAGACATTAAACATTAATACAGAGATGAACATCACAGAGACATTAAACATTAATACAGAGATGAACATCACAGAGACATGAAACATTAATACAGAGATGAACATCACAGAGACATTAAACATTAATACAGAGATGAATATCACAGAGACATGAAACATTAATACAGAGATGAACATCACAGAGACATGAAACATTAATACAGAGATGAACATCACAG
The DNA here is from genome assembly GCF_016432855.1 of Salvelinus namaycush. Lineage (NCBI taxonomy): Eukaryota > Metazoa > Chordata > Actinopteri > Salmoniformes > Salmonidae > Salvelinus > Salvelinus namaycush. The sequence continues at coordinate 52,322,632 of NC_052312.1, read as the reverse complement.
AGACATTAAACATTAATACAGAGATTAATATCACAGAGACATTAAACATTAATACAGAGATGAACATCACAGAGGCATTAAACATTAATACAGAGATGAACATCACAGAGACATGAAACATTAATACAGAGATGAACATCACAGAGACATGAAACATTAATACAGAGATGAATATCACAGAGACATGAAACATTAATACAGAGATGGACATCACAGAGACATTAAACATTAATACAGAGATGAACATCACAGAGACATTAAACATTAATACAGAGATGAACATCACAGAGACATGAAACATTAATACAGAGATGAACATCACAGAGACATTAAACATTAATACAGAGATGAACATCACAGAGACATTAAACATTAATACAGAGATGAATATCACAGAGACATTAAACATTAATACAGAGATGGACATCACAGAGACATTAAACATTAATACAGAGATGAACATCACAGAGACATTAAACATTAATACAGAGATGAACATCACAGAGACATTAAACATTAATACAGAGATGAACATCGCAGACATTAAACATTAATACAGAGATGAACATCACAGAGACATTAAACATTAATACAGAGATGAATATCACAGACATTAAACATTAATACAGAGATGAACAGCACAGAGACATTAAACATTAATACAGAGATGAACAGCACAGAGACATTAAACATTAATACAGAGATGAATATCACAGAGACATGAAACATTAATACAGAGATGAACATCACAGAGACATTAAACATTAGTACAGAGATGAACATCACAGAGACATTAATACAGAGATGAACATCACAGAGACATTTCACATTAATACAGAGATGAATATCACAGAGACATTAATACAGAGATGAACATCACAGAGACATTAAACATTAATACAGAGATGAACATCACAGAGACATGAAACATTAATACAGAGATGAACATCACAGAGACATTAAACATTAATACAGAGATGAATATCACAGAGACATGAACCATTAATACAGAGATGAACATCACAGAGACATTAAACATTAATACAGAGATGAACATCACAGAGACATTACACATTAAACATTAATACAGAGATCACCTGGTTTAAAGTATTAGGACGCTGCAGCCGGAGACAACATTACATATGACCTCAGTTATAATATGCTGCCAGATAGTAATACAGAGATGGACATCACAGAGACATTAAACATTAATACAGAGATGATCACAGAGACATTAAACATTAATACAGAGATGAATATCACAGAGACATTTAGCATTAATACAGAGATGAACATCACAGAGACATTAATACAGAGATGAACATCACAGAGACATTAAACATTAATACAGAGATGAACATCACAGAGACATTAAACATTAATACAGAGATGAACATCACAGAGACATTAAACATTAATACAGAGATCAGAGTTAACCTCTAATTCCTCCCAAACCCGGATCCGGGAGCACCCCCATCAGTAAAAAAGCTGACTAGCATAGCCTAGCATAGCGTCACAAGTAAATACTAGCATCTAAATATCATTAAATCACAAGTCCAAGACACCAGATGAAAGATACACATCTTGTGAATCCAGCCATCATTTCTGATTTTTAAAATGTTTTACAGGGAAGACACAATATGTAAATCTATTAGCTAACCACGTTAGCAAAAGACACCACTTTTTTTACTCCACCAGTTTTTTACTCCATCAGTAGCTATCACAAATTCGACCAAATAAAGATATAAATAGCCACTAACCAAGAAACAACTTCATCAGATGACAGTCTGATAACATATTTATTGTATAGCATATGTTTTGTTAGAAAAATGTGCATATTTCAGGTATAAATCATAGTTTACCATTGCAGCCACCATCACAACTCTCACCAAAGCGACTAGAATAACTACAGAGAGCAACGTGTATTACCTAATTACTCATCATAAAACATTTCTTAAAAATACACAGCGTACAGCAAATGAAAGACACAGATCTTGTGAATCCAGCCAATATTTCAGATTTTTTAAGTGTTTTACAGCGAAAACACAATATAGCATTATATTAGCTTACCACAATAGCCAGAAACACAACAGCATTGATTCAAGCCAAAAATAGCGATAACGTATAACCCAGCAAAAGATATTAATTTTTTCACTGACCTGCTCAGAATTCTTCAGATGACAGTCCTATAACATCATATTACACAATGCATATAGAGTTTGTTCGAAAATGTGCATATTTAGCGGCACAAATCGTGGTTATACAATGAGAAAAGTAGCCAAGCTGCAAAGAAAATGTCAGGAGAAATCTTGGGAAAGGCACCTATTCTAATCGATAAGTAATCATAAACTTGACTAAAAAATACAGATTGGACAGCAAATGAAAGATAAATTAGTTCTTAATGCAATCGCTGTGTTAGATTTTTAAAATTAACGTTACTGCGCAATACAGCGTGCGCTAAAGCGAGACCGCCTTGAAATTCATGGCGGAATTATTCTTTAACATTTCTCAACATAAATACGAATTAACAGCATAAAGACTTCTTACTATTTGACGAGCTTCCATCAGAATCTTGGGCAAGGTGTCCTTTCTCCAGAACAATCGTCTTTTGGTTGAAAGATGTCCTCTTCTCCTGTAGATTTAGCAGCTAAACGCTAGCTATGTACCGGAGAGGTGTCCAACTCGTGGTAGCGCGTGACACAGTAATACCAGAAAATCGCAATAAACTGATATAAACTGCTATAAGTCGGTTTAAATTAACTACCTTATGATGTCTTTAACACCTATAACGAATAAAAACATGACCGGAAATATCTAAGGCCTATAACCGGAGCGTTCTAGAGAAACAGCCAAATGTCCTCCCTGCGTCAGAGCGAAGTGAAAAATGGCCGGACACTTTGTTCCGAGGTGTTTTATAACCTCCCAGTTCTGCCTAGCAACCCCATTTCAACTCTCACTATTCGCTGACACCCAGGGGAAGACGTATGCAGTGCATCTCAACCAATAGAAGACAGGCAGATTTATAAACAGATCTCAGAACAGCAAGAAGATTTCTGCACTCTCACATCCTCATAGGAAAAATGCTCTAACTCGAGTTCTGTTTCACTCACAGACATAATTCAAACGGTTTTAGAAACTAGAGAGTGTTTTCTATCCAATAGTAATAATAATATGCATATTGTACCAGCAAGAATTGAGTACGAGGCAGTTTAATTTGGGAACGAAATTATTACAAAGTGCAAATAGCACCCCCTATTGCCAAGAGGTAAGCCAAAAAAAACTAACACTTTCAATAAAATAATTATTGAAACATTCAGTGAACGTTTTAAGAAAGTAAAAAAAAAACTCCAAATAACCAATAATTCCGTTTCTCTCAGCGTTAATAAAACCTCCCAGGAAAACTTTCAGGGAACCTCCCTGGAGCTATAGTAAGACGTTCTCAGAACCTCCCTGGAACCATAGTAAGACGTTCTCAGAACCTCCCTGGAGCCATAGTTAGATGTTCTCAGAACCTCCATGGAACCATAGTAAGATGTTCTCAGAACCTCCCTGGAAGCATAGTAAGACGTTCTTAGAACCTCCCTGGAGCCATAGTTAGATGTTCTCAGAACCTCCCTGGAACCATAGTAAGACGTTCTCAGAACCTCCCTGGAAGCATAGTTAGACGTTCTTAGAACCTCCCTGGAGCCATAGTTAGATGTTCTCAGAACCTCCCTGGAACCATAGTTAGATGTTCTTAGAACCTCCCTGGAACCATAGTAAGACGTTCTTAGAACCTCCCTGGAACCATAGTAAAACATTCTCAGAACCTCCCTGGAGCCATAGTTAGATGTTCTCAGAACCTCCCTGGAACCATAGTAAGACGTTCTCAGAACCTCCCTGGAGCCATAGTAAGACGTTCTCAGAACCTCCCTGGAGCTATAGTAAGATGTTCTCAGAACCTCCCTGGAGCCATAGTAAGACGTTCTCAGAACCTCCCTGGAACCATAGTAAGACGTTCTCAGAACCTCCCTGGAGCCATAGTAAGACGTTCTCAGAACCTCCCTGGAAGCATAGTAAGACGTTCTCAGAACCTCCCTGGAAGCATAGTAAGACGTTCTCAGAAACCTCCCTGCTACCTTAAACTTAAGGTTCCCAGAACAGGCTATGTTTTCCCAGAACCAATGGTAAACCAAAAATGTACGTTCCCACAACTTTCAACTAACCAAATTTGCTAGTTGGGATTCCACTTCCTGTACTCCATGTCATATGCCAAATTATGTTGACAAGGAGTAGAATGTTATCACAAAATAGACTGTTACCCAGGCTATGGAGATCCGTAGGGTTGAGGGCCTGTTTTGCGAGGGAGACCTGGCAAGACTTGTTTAGCAGGACCTAACTAACTGTAGACTTAGTTAGCAGGACCAGGCTAACAGTAAACTTAGTTTGCAGGACCAGAGTAACTGTAGAATTAGATAGCAGGACCAGGCTAACTGTAGAATTAGATAGCAGGACCAGGCTAACTGTAGAATTAGATAACAGGACCAGTCTAACTGTAGAATTAGATAGCAGGACCAGGCTAACTGTAGAATTAGATAGCAGGACCAGGCTAACTGTAGAATTAGATAGCAGGACCAGGCTAACTGTAGAATTAGATAGCAGGACCTGGCTAACTGTAGAATTAGATAGCAGGACCTGGCTAACTGTAGAATTAGATAGCAGGACCAGAGTAACTGTAGAATTAGATAGCAGGACCAGAGTAACTGTAGAATTAGATAGCAGGACCAGGCTAACTGTAGAATTAGATAGCAGGACCAGGCTAACTGTAGAATTAGATAGCAGGACCAGAGTAACTGTAGAATTATATAGCAGGACCAGGCTAACTGTATAATTAGATAGCAGGACCAGGCTAACTGTATAATTAGATAGCAGGACCAGAGTAACTGTATAATTAGATAGCAGGACCAGGCTAACTGTAGAATTAGATAGCAGGACCAGGCTAACTGTATAATTAGATAGCAGGACCAGGCTAACTGTATAATTAGATAGCAGGACCAGGGTAACTGTAGACCTAAGTCAGGCTAACTGTAGACCTAAGTCAGGCTAACTGTAGACCTAACTGCACCTGGAGGTGAAGAGAGCCTTCTCATTGATCATCTGGACTCTGAAGATGTTGACAGCCTTATAGACATCCATCACATCCTGGTACTTCTCCAGTAGATGCCTGGAGAGAGAGACAGGTTAGAAAAGAGTCACTCCACAATATCACCACACTTGACAAGATTAAACACAACAATGTGGACTTGAGACACTATAAACCTCCATAGGCTATAAACCTCAAGATACCTGGAATATGTCCCTGACTTGTCCTTCTGGTTCCTCTGGTCTGATTTCATGTCCTCTCCCCCCCACTGGTAACAGGGGCAGGGGAAGAGGCTTAGCCAGGGGTAGAGGCAGGGGCTGGGGCCTGGTCTGGTCCTCTCAACCAGGGGCAGGTTCTGTGCCAGGTAAGGTCTGAGCAGGGCTCTGGGCAGCAGAGACACCAACCAGTAGATGGGCTCCTCATTCACAATGTCATGGAAGCTCTGGAGGTACTGACGCACGGCTGCCGAGGGCTGGATGGAGGACCGGTTCTGTAGGCAGGAGGACTAGTGACTAGGCATCAGGATAGATAATAATAAGGTATTTGAGGTAGATATGTACATGAAGGCAGGGTAAAGTGACTAGGCATCAGGATAGATAATAATAAGGTATTTGAGGTAGATATGAACATAAAGACAGGGTAAAGTGACTAGACGTCAGGATAGATAATAATAAGGTATTTGAGGTAGATATGTACATAAAGGCAGGGTAAAGTGACTAGGCATCAGGATAGATAATAATACAGTATTTGAGGTTGATATGTACATGAAGGCAAGGTAAAGTGACTACAAAGTTGGGTTGCAACTTGTAAGATGTCGCTCTTCTCCGTCGGCGCCATCTTGGTATTAACAAAGAGGAGGAGACATGTATTAGGTTTCAGAGGAGAGACAGGTGTTTTAGTCTGTGGCCTGCTGAGATGGGGAGGTTCTGTTGGGAGGAGAGAGCGTGTTAACAGTTATGGTGGTGTGTGGCTCTGTTCTGATGGCTCTGGGACAGAGCTAGAGAGGATCTGCAGAGAAGAATGGGAGAAACTCTCCAATTAAAGGTGTGCCAAGCTTGTAGCGTCATACCCAAGAAGCCTCGAGGCTGGAATCACTGCAAATTGTGCTTCATCAAAGTACTGAGGAAAGGGTCTGAACACTTATGTAAATAAGATATTTATTCTGTTCTGATGGATCTGAGACAGAGCTTGTTACCAGGTGTGGTGTGTGGTTCATTATGGGATATTATGTTAATATTGATGAGGGGCCCAGAAATATTCAAATCAATTTTAGAATAAGGCTGTAACGTAACAAAATGTGGAAAAAGTCAAGGGGTCTGATTACTTTCTGAATGCTCTGTATAGACTGTATTCCAGTCAAGACTCATCCTATATAACCAGGACTCTACCTGTGTTCAGGCTCATCCTATATAACCAGGACTCTACCTGTGTTCAGGCTTGTCCTATATAACCAGGACTCTACCTGTGTTCAGGCTCATCCTATATAACCAGGACTCTACCTGTGTTCAGAATCATCCTATATAACCATGACTCTACCTGTGTTCAGGCTCATCCTATATAACCAGGACTCTACCTGTGTTCAGGCTCATCCTATATAACCAGTACTCTACCTGTGTTCAGGCTCATCCTATATAACCAGGACTCTACCTGTGTTCAGGCTCATCCTATATAACCAGGACCCTACCTGTGTTCAGGCTCATCCTATATAACCAGGACCCTACCTGTGTTCAGGCTCATCCTATATAACCAGGACTCTACCTGTGTTTAGGCTCATCCTATATAACCAGGACTCTACCTGTGTACAGGCTCATCCTATATAACCGGTACTCTACCTGTGTTCAGGCTCATCCTATATAACCAGGACGCTACCTGTGTTCAGGCTCATCCTATATAACCAGGATTCTACCTGTGTTCAGGCTCGTCCTATATAACCAGGACTCTACCTGTGTTCAGGCTCATCCCATATAACCAGGACGCTACCTGTGTTCAGGCTCATCCCATATAACCAGGACTCTACCTGTGTTCAGGCTCATCCTATATAACCAGGACTCTACCTGTGTTCAGGCTCATCCCATATAACCAGGACGCTACCTGTGTTCAGGCTCATCCTATATAACCAGGACTCTACCTGTGTTCAGGCTCATCCTATATAAACAGGACTCTACCTGTGTTCAGGCTCATCCTATATAACCAGGACTCTACCTGTGTTCAGGCTCATCCTATATAACCAGTACTCTACCTGTGTTCAGGCTCATCCTATATAACCAGGACTCTACCTGTGTTCAGGCTCATCCTATATAACCAGGACTCTACCTGTGTTCAGGCTCATCCTATATAACCAGGACTTTACCTGTGTTCAGGCTCATCCTATATAACCAGGACTCTACCTGTGTTAAGGCTCATCCTATATAACCAGGACTCTACCTGTGTTCAGGCTCATCCCATATAACCAGGACGCTACCTGTGTTCAGGCTCATCCCATATAACCAGGACTCTACCTGTGTTCAGGCTCATCCTATATAACCAGGACTCTACCTGTGTTCAGGCTCATCCTATATAACCAGGACTTTACCTGTGTTCAGGCTCATCCTATATAACCAGGACTCTACCTGTGTTAAGGCTCATCCTATATAACCAGGACTCTACCTGTGTTCATTTTGGCACTCTTTTCTTAGATTTAGTCTAGTCTTAGTCATTTTGAATAAAATGTAATTAAGTCAAATTAAAAAAAGGTGTCCCCTTTTAGTCAACTAAATGCCCTTTTAAATCACATCACATTTGTTGTGCCTCATTAACCTACAGTAAACATACATTACTGACTTCCATGTGCACAAACATACATAGCCTTGTTCTACCAACAGATGTTTCTCCATAACATCCTATTCTCTTCCCAACAGCAGAAGGTATATATAAGAATTATTTGTAAATTCCTAATTCAGCATACATAGAATTTACACATTACATGGAAAACAAACAGACACACGAGAGAGAGAGAGACAGACAGAGAGCGAGAGAGAGAGAGAGAGAGAGAGAGAGAGAGAGAGAGAGAGAGAGAGAGAGAGAGAGAGAGAGAGAGAGAGAGAGAGAGAGAGAGAGAGAGAGAGAGAGAGAGAGAGAGAGAGAGAGAGAGAGAGAGAGAGAGAGAGAGAGCGATATAGAGAGAGAGAGAGAGAGAGAGAGAGAGAGAGAGAGAGAGAGAGAGAGAGAGAGAGAGAGAGAGAGAGAGAGACAGAGACAGAGAGAGAGAGAGATCCCAAAGTTGAACAGGAGCTAATGACTGTTTTGCCCAGTCACTAAACCTCGAGTCTGAGTCCGATTCACCAGTCCCTTTGGCTGAAGTCCTGGTCCAAGTTCTCAAGTCTGAGTCACTGGGTCCACATTAACTCAAAATGAAGTTATTTACCCAGTCAGATATGGTGTAGTGGTGAGGAATTGAGTCAATACATTGCTATCCCTTTTCTTTTGTTCTGTGCAACCAAATGTCTGCATAATAAATTTTTTTATTTAACGTCTATTTAACTAGGCAAGTCAGTTAAGAACAAATTCTTACTTACAATGACGGCCTACCAAAAGGCAAAAGGCCTCCAGCAGGGACGGGGTGTGGGATAAAAAAATAAATAATAATAAATAAATAAATATATATATATATACAGTATATACACATCACGACAAGAGAGACAACATGACAGTACATAAACAGAGACCTAAGACAACAATATAGGCTGCTGGTAAATTTACCAGGGTCACGTTCAGTTGAAAAACGTTCTGGAACGTTGCAGAAATTCTATGAATTCTAGAAATTCTATGAATATTACCGCTGTTATTCCTTTTCCAACCGTCAGAGAGGCATGTTTATTCTCGATCCTGCTGAACGCACCCCCATGTTGTTAATAGCTAGCTAATGAGGTAACGTGACTGGACAAGGTGTAGCCTAAACAAATGGTTAACGTGTCAGGTTTTGGCCAGGATTGTTCAGGTTTTGGTCACTAGATGCCCCCATTGCACCTTTTTGAACCTTTTGTTTTTTCCTTGTTCTAATTATTATTTGCACCTGTGTGTCATTTCCTTGTTGGTATTTAAACCCTGTGTGTTCCTCAGTTCTTTGCTCAGTGTTTGTATGTTAGCACCCAGCCCCAGCCCCAGCCTTGCTGTGAACATATATTTCTCTTGTTGGATTTTCCAGAGGTTCTCTGGTTTTGTTCTTGTTTATTTTTGATTAGTCTTTTGAGGTTTGTTTTTTTCCCTGCTGTTCTTACCACTTTGTGGAGTTTCTTTGTATTTTGGAGGATATCCATTTTTTCCTCTTGGCTTTATTTTGGACGTTGTGGATTTATATTCTTTGCCTGAAGATCTTTTTCTTTTATTAAACCACCATCTCTAGTACTGCTGTGTCTGCCTCATCTTCTGGGTTCTGCCGACTATTAGTGACTGTTTCTCACACCGGGTCCTGACAAACGGGTCCGATCCACAAGTAGCCTAGTTTTAGAACGGCCCGCGATATGCTTTATGAACGTAAAATGCGGCCAACTAGTGTTAAAAGGAAAACAAACGTAGCTCCGGCGTTATGGGTCATGTCTTTTGTACAGTAGAATCGAGCCATTTTCTCTGAGGAAAACAGGGAAACTTGGCTACAGAAACTGTTTATGAAAAGCAGTGGGAAAAGTGGGAAGGTTGAGTGAGACTACAAATTCGTAGAACACCTACTTTTTCTATCGTCTACGGGACAGATCTAAATGTACTGGTTGGGAGGGGGGGTCCAAAATAGGGCAGGGTTGTCAGACTTCTTTTTGCTTTGGGGAGAGTTGTATATGGTATTTTATTGGGCACAGGGGAGGGAAGTGTGTTTTTCCCCTGGTTTATATTCGCTCTTCTGCTTGTGTTTTCCCTATAAACAATGGCTTGTTTTACTTTTGATTATAAAGTTAAGAAACGTTTGTAAAGGTTTGATATGGTGTGGCTATTATTACGCTTTAGCTACTGCATAAAATACTGTATATTAAGAGATGTTATCTTAAATTGTATATTAAGATATATTTTCTTAAATTGTATAATTAGATATATTATCTTAAATTGTATATTAAGAAATATTCTCTTTAATTATATATTAAAGATGATTGTTATAAGAGCTTCTTACCAGGTGTGGTGGAGTTTGGTTCTGAGCCTCCTTCAGAGACTCCTGGTAGCGTTGATGTGTTCTCTGGAGAAACAGCATGATGTCTGGAGGACCCTGTACTGTTCTGATCAGCACCTGTTTCACACACACATTTACACTGTTATACAGAGCAACTTATCTCAAGATAGCTAGGCACGACAACCACGTATCACAGTCATAGTTAGTAAAACTTTACGGTATTCGTTTTATTTAATGTATTTTCTTTTCACCTGCAGCATGGTGATGACTCTGTCCAGGTATAGCACCTCCTGGTGGCAGAAGTCAGCGTAGCAGTGGCCAGGCAGACGTCTGGAATACATCCCTCTGAGGAAGGCTGAGTAGAGGATCTCATCTGCTACTCTCTTACCAGTCTCCCACAGGACGTCATAAATACTCACCTCTTCAACCAGCTCTGGAGGAGGGAGGGAGGGTGGGAGGGAGGGAGGGAGGGAGGGAGGGAGGGAGGGAGAAAGATTTTAAAAAAATATCGCTTTGGTGCAGTGTTCACAACTATGTGGTACATTTTAGCAACGCTTTGTACAAAACCCAAAACAGATCATCAAAAAAACAGTTGTTTCAACACTGAGCACATTTTCTATTGACTATTACAACACAAAATCGTATAGTCACTTTTTCACCAAACTTAATCAGTGATTCATCTAGAAATACATGTTTCACATTTCAATACATGTTCATATAAAGTAAATGCTTTTCACAATGCAACCCTCACTTTACTTTAGATATGATTCTCTTCTCATTTGATAAAATACATTTTACTATCACTCTAATGTATGACAATTATGTAGCAGGGGCTTTAATCCAAAGTTATGGTATGTGACCCCAGTGTGAAACAAAACCCACAACTCTTGTGTTGCTAGTGCCATGCTCATACCAATTAAGCCACACAAGACACTACAATACATAAATAGATGTAATGATTCCAATACAGGTGGGAGATGTAAGATGGCCATCCCCGTGAGCATACCGCCGTCCCCCAGGCCATGGATGAGACATGCACTGACATCAATCCAGAACTACAGTACCAGTCAAACGTTTAGACACAACTACTCATTCCAGGGTTTTTATTTATTTTTACTCTTTTATACATTGTATAATAATAGTGTCGTGTCTTTGACTATGCCAGATTGATTGCTATGACATGCTATTCTATAAAATGATTTCTCCGTAATTAATATTACCTGATTGAACTAATCATGTAAATATTAATTAACTAGAGAGGGACACCACGAAATAATATTTATAGAGCTGTTATCTTTCGAATAAACTCTTAAAGATTGTAATATTTTACTAAATAGCCGTCACATTAATCGTCATTATATTCAGTCTCATCTGAAAGTTGTAAGTCCTTGATTATCTGCAAGAATCCTAGCTAACAAGTTGAATCAGCAATACAAAATTGGGTTTAATTATTTATTTACTAAATACCTAACTAATCACACAGAAACACATATACACAATTAAATCATAACTTGATCACAAATTACGTCATACAGAAAAACGTCCCTAGCGGGCAGAATCGATATGACAGCTTGTTACACAAAGGAAAGGGGGGGGGGGTCCTAGTGAAAGCGCGGGAGACTTGAGCATAGGCGAGCTGTGCTATCGTAAATCTTATCTTATGCATTCTAAATTACCGCCATTTGAAGAGGAAAATGCAATGAATATTTACTCTGAGCTGCGCTTCAGTAGGTTGGTGGTAGATGGCCTGTGTCGCCAACCCGAGTCCTCTGTCCTTTGAAGAAGTCTCTGGTAGTCACAGGAACACGTTGTGGGTATTAGACGGGGTACTTGGACTGTCCTTCCGAACCTGCGTTTAGCTGTTGCTAACTCCAAGGCTAGGAGATATCACTTCTGTAGTGAATACGAGTTCAAAGTTCATACCATTCACAATCAAAGTCCATGCTGATGTTGGCTTCATCTATAGTGATTATCTGAACCATTCTGACCCTGGATCGTCATCCTAGAGTACCCGGAACAGAAAGTTATTTTCTGGTTCGTGGCTTTTATAGTGGAGGGAGAGGGGTGTGTCTGAAAAGTCTATTACCCAGGTCTCTTCACAGGGGCGGGCCCCTGGTTGAGCAGAAGCCAAATTTATGAAAACACAGATCTCTCATTTGGAAGGTAAAATTACATTTCACCTCTTCACAAACAATGTCATATTCAAACATTTGAATTAAACAACAATTCCATGTGAATCCGATACCTCTGACGTTTAGACTTTTCACAGTAGCGTTTATGTCATTCTATCATTGATGAGAATGTGTCAGAGGGCAACCGAACTGACATAATATACCTTAAGTACCACCGCATATGTACAGTTGGTTGGATTACCAGAATATAGTTCATTTCCCCCAACTTCTGATGTTACCCAGAATCTCTATGTTAACCCATGGGTTTCCTTATGTCACATCAGTTATAGTGGGGAGAGAGAAAAAGGGGGAAAGAGGTATTTATGACTGTCGTAAACCTACCCCCAACCCAACGTCATGACAATAGTGAAGACATCAAAACTAAGAAATAACACATATTGAATCATGTAGTAACCAAAAAAAGTGTTAAACAAATCAAAATATATTTGAGATTCTTCAAAGAAGCCACCCTTTGTCTCGATGACAGTTTTTCACACTCTTGGCATTCAGCTTCATGAGGTAGTCACCGGGAATACATTTCAATTAACAGGTGTGCCTTGTTAAAAGTTAATTTGTGGAATTTCTTTCCTTCTTAATGCGTTTGAGCCAATCAGTTGTGTTGTGACAAGGTAGGGGTGGTATACAGAAGATAGCCCTATTTGGTAAAAGACCAAGTCCATATTATGACAAGAACAGCTCAAATAAGCAAAGAGAAACGACAGTCAGTCATAACTTTCAGACATGAAGGTCAGTCAATGTGGAACATTTCAAGAACTTTGAAAGTTTCTTCAAGTGCAGTCGCAAAAACCATCAAGCGCTATGATGAAACTGTCTCTCATGAGGACCGCCACAGGAAAGGAAGACCCAGAGTTACCTCGGCTGCAGAAGATAAGTTCATTAGAGTTACCATTCTCAGAAATTGCAGCCCAAATAAATGTTTCACAGAGTTCAAGTAACATCAACTGTTCAGAGGAGACTGTGTGAATCAGGCCTCCATGGTCGAATTGCTGCAAAGAAACAAGTACTAAAGGACACCAATAAGAAGAGACTTGCTTGGGCCAAGAAACACGAGCAATGGACATTAGACCGGTGAAAATCTGTCCTTTGTTCTGATGAGTCCAAATTTGAGATTTTTTTGTGAATGTATGATCTCCGCATGTGTGGTTCCCACCGTGAAGCATGGAGTAGGAGGTGTGATGGTGTGGGGGTGCTTTGCTGGTGACACTGTCAGGGATTTATTTTGAATTCAAGGCACACTCAACCAGCATGGCTACGACATCATTCTGCAGCGATACGCCATCCCTGGTTTGCACTTAGTGGGACTATAATGACCCAACACAATTCCAGGCTGTGCAGGGGCTATTTGACCAAGAAAGAGAGTGATGGAGTGCTGCATCAGATGACCTGGCCTCCACAATCACCCAACCTCAACCCAATTGAGATGATTTGGGATGAGTTGGACCGCAGATTGAAGGAAAAGCAGCCAACAAGTGCTCAGCATATGTGTGAACTCCTTCAAGAATGTTGGAAAAGCATTCCAGGTATAGCATGTTAAGAGAATTCCAAGACTGATCAAAGCTGTCATCAAGGCAAAGGGTGGCTACTTTGAAGAATCTAAAATCTGAAATATATTTTTTGATTTGTTTAATACTTTTTTGGTTACTACATGATTCCATGTGTGTTACTTCATCGTTTTGATGTCTTCACTATTATTCTACAATGTAGAAAATAATGAAAAACTATGTCAGGCTTGTATTTGCCATTCCAAAATGTTTTTCCACCAGGTGCATGAACAATGAGGACATTTACTGTGATGTGGATGAGAACCTATGGCCAGTTGCTCCAGACAGGCTTGATGCTAACTAGTGCCTGCTAAACCTTGTTTCTTTCATTCATTCATTTAATTTGTCTCGTTTGATTACAGTACACCTATGTTGTAATGATATCGGAACAATACATTTGTCACGCCCTGGCCTTAGTATTCTTTGTTTTCTTTATTATTTTAGTTAGGTCAGGGTGTGACATGGGAAGTTTGTGTGTTTTGTCTAGTTTAGGGTGTGTGTATTGTTTAGGGGGTGTTGTATAGTGTATGGGGTTGTGTTCAGGAGAGAGTTCTAGGAAAGTCTATGGTTGCCTGGTTTGGTTCTCAATCAGAGACAGATGTCATTAATTGTCTCTGATTGGGAGCCATATTTAAGGCAGCCATAGGCTTTAGGTGATTGTGGGAGATTGTCTATGTTGAACGTAAGTAGCTTGTGTGTGCACTTTCGTTTGTAGCTTCACGGTTGTTTGTTGTTTTGTATAGTTTGTATAAGTGTTTCGTTTCGTGTTCATCTTCGTCGTAAAATAAAAGAAGATGTATTCATATCACGCTGCGCCTTGGTCCATTCACTCTTATCAAGACGATCGTGACAGAATCTCCCACCACACATGGATCAAGCAGCGTGAGCGGAACCAACAACAGCGGCAAAGTAACCAGGACTCGTGGACATGGGAGGATGTATTGGACGGCAAGGGTTGCTACACATGGGAGGAGATCCGAGCTGGAAGAGATCGCCTTCCATGGGAACAGTTGGAGGCGATTAGGAGAGCAGAGGCAACCGGAGAGAGGAACCGAAGTTATGAGGGTACTCGACTAGCAAAGAAGCCTGTGAGTAAACCCCAAAAATTTCTTGGGGGGGGGCTAAGAGGTAGTGGGCCGAGGGCAGGTAGGAGACCTGCGCCCACTTCCCAGGCTAACCGTGGAGAGCGGGAATACGGGCAGACACCGTGTTACGCAGTAGAGCGCACGGTGTCTCCTGTACGTGTGCATAGCCCGGTGCGGGTTATTCCACCTCCCCGCACTGGCAGGGCTAGATTGAGTATTGAGCCGGATGTCATGAAGCCGGCCCTACATATCTGGCCACCAGTGCGTCTCCTCGGGCCGGTTTACATGGCACCAGCCTTACGCATGGTGTCCCCGGTTCGCCTACATAGCCCGGTGCGGGTTATTCCACCTCCCCGCACTGGTCGGGCGACGGGGAGCATTCAACCAGGTAAGGTTGGGCAGGCTCAATGCTCAAGGGAGCCAGTACGCCTGCACGGTCCGGTATTTCCGGCGCCACCTCCCCGCTCCAGGCCAGTACCACCAGTGCCTACACCACGCACCAGGCTTCCAGTGCGTCTCCAGAGCCCTGTTCCTCCTCCACGCACTCTCCCTATGGTGCGTGTCTCCAGTCCAGTACCACCAGTTCCGGCACCACGCACTAAGCCTCCTGTGCGTCTCCAGAGCCCTGTACGCACTGTTCCTTCTCCCCGTACTCGCCCTGATGTGCGTGCCCTCAGCCCGGTACCACCAGTGCCGGTACCACGCACCAGGCCTATAGTACGCCTTGAGAGTCCAGTGTGCCCTGTTGTTGTTCCCCGCACTAGCCTGAAGGTGCATGTCCTTAGCCCGGTACCTCCAGTTCCGGCACCACGCACCAGGCCTACAGTGCGTCTCAGCCGGCCTGAACTGCCCGTCTGCCCAACGGCGCCTGAACTGCCCGTCTGCCCAACGGCGCCTGAACTGCACGTCTGCCCAACGGCGCCTGAACTGCCCGTCTGCCCTACGCCGTCTGAACTGTCCGTCTGCCAAGTGCCGCATGAGCTGCCTGTCTGTATTGAGCCTTCAAAGCCGCCCGTCTGCCATGAGCCTGCAAAGCCGCCCGTCTGCCATGAGCCTACAGAGCCGTCCGCCAGACAGGAGCCGCTAGAGCCTTCCGCCAGACAGGAGCCGCTAGAGCCTTCCGCCAGACAGGATCAGCCAGAGCCTTCCGCCAGACCGGATCAGCCAGAGCCTTCCGCCAGACCGGATCAGCCAGAGCCTTCCGCCAGACCGGATCAGCCAGAGCCGTCAGCGAGCCATGACCAGCCAGAGCCGTCAGCGAGCCATGACCAGCCAGAGCCGTCAGCGAGCCATGACCAGCCAGAGCCGTCAGCGAGCCATGACCAGCCAGAGCCGTCAGCGAGCCATGACCAGCCAGAGCCGTCAGCGAGCCATGACCAGCCAGAGCCGTCAGCGAGCCATGACCAGCTAGAGCCGTCATCCAGCCATGACCAGCCAGAGCCGTCATCCAGCCATGACCAGCCAGAGCCGTCATCCAGCCAGGATCCGCCAGAGCCAGCCAGCCAGGATCCGCCAGCCAGCCAGGGTCAGCCAGTCAGTCCGGAGCTGCCGTCCCTCAGTCCGGAGCTGCCCCTTATCCTGGTGCTGCCCCTTATCCTGGTGCTGCCCCTTATCCTGGTGCTGCCCCTTATCCTGGTGCTGCCCCTTAGTCCGGTGCTGCCCCTTAGTCCGGTGCTGCCCCTTAGTCCGGTGCTGCCACTTAGTCCGGTGCTGCCCCTTAATCCAGTGGGGTTAATTTGGAGGGTGGCCATTTGGAGGAGGATACGAAAGCGGGTAGTGACTATGGTGGGGTGGGGACCACGACCAGCGCCAGAGCCGCCACCGTGGACAGACGCCCACCCAGACCCTCCCCTAGACTTTATGCTGGTGCGTCCGGAGTTCGCACCTTGAGGGGGGGGTTATGTCACGCCCTGGCCTTAGTATTCTTTGTTTTCTTTATTATTTTAGTTAGGTCAGGGTGTGACATGGGAAGTTTGTGTGTTTTGTCTAGTTTAGGGTGTGTGTATTGTTTAGGGGGTGTTGTATAGTGTATGGGGTTGTGTTCAGGAGAGAGTTCTAGGAAAGTCTATGGTTGCCTGGTTTGGTTCTCAATCAGAGACAGATGTCATTAATTGTCTCTGATTGGGAGCCATATTTAAGGCAGCCATAGGCTTTAGGTGATTGTGGGAGATTGTCTATGTTGAACGTAAGTAGCTTGTGTGTGCACTTTCGTTTGTAGCTTCACGGTTGTTTGTTGTTTTGTATAGTTTGTATAAGTGTTTCGTTTCGTGTTCATCTTCGTCGTAAAATAAAAGAAGATGTATTCATATCACGCTGCGCCTTGGTCCATTCATTCACCTCAAGACGACCGTGACAACATTTCTTTTTTGCATCAATTATTGTGAAATATGTCTTCATTTCCCAAAGACTTTTCCAAATACTATTTGAACTCTTCCAGGCTTGTTTTGAGATTGTCATTATTCCTTCTGTATAGTACAAATCCATAATCAAGCCTATCCCAAAATCCTCCAAAAAGGACCCTAAAATCACATTGAACCATAGAGGGATTAGTCCCATTAGCACTGTGTGTAAATTGTATTCCTCCATTCTAAATAACAGGCTTCACCACTATCTAGAACAGTCTACTATCTACTATCTACTATCTACAACAGTCTACTATCTACAACAGTCTACTATCTAGAACAGTCTACTATCTACTATCTACAACAGTCTACTATATCTACTATCTACAACAGTCTACTATATCTACTATCTAGAACAGTCTACTATCTACTATCTACAACAGTCTACTATCTACTATCTACAACAGTCTACTATCTACAACAGTCTACTATCTACTATCTACAACAGTCTACTATCTACAACAGTCTACTATCTACTATCTACAACAGTCTACTATCTACTATCTACAACAGTCTACTATATCTACTATCTACAACAGTCTACTATCTACTATCTACAACAGTCTACTATATCTACTATATCTACTATCTACAACAGTCTACTATCTACTATCTACAACAGTCTACTATCTACAACAGTCTACTATCTACAACAGTCTACTATCTACAACAGTCTACTATCTACAACAGTCTACTATATATACTATATCTACTATCTAGAACAGTCTACTATCTACTATCTAGAACAGTCTACTATCTACTATCTACAACAGTCTACTATCTACTATCTACAACAGTCTACTATATCTACTATATCTACTATCTACAACAGTCTACTATCTACTATCTACAACAGTCTACTATCTACTATCTACAACAGTCTACTATCTACTATCTACAACAGTCTACTATCTACTATCTACAACAGTCTACTATCTACTATCTACAACAGTCTACTATCTACTATCTACAACAGTCTACTATCTACTATCTACAACAGTCTACTATATCTACTATCTACAACAGTCTACTATCTACTATCTACAACAGTCTACTATATCTACTATCTACAACAGTCTACTATCTACTATCTACAACAGTCTACTATATCTACTATCTACAACAGTCTACTATATCTACTATATCTACTATCTACAACAGTCTACTATCTACTATCTACAACAGCCTACTATATCTACTATCTACTATCTACAACAGTCTACTGTATCTACTATCTACAACAGTCTACTATCTACTATCTACAACAGTCTACTATCTACTATCTACAACAGTCTACTATATCTACTATCTACTATCTACAACAGTCTACTATCTACAACAGTCTACTATCTACTATCTACAACAGTCTACTATCTACTATCTACAACAGTCTACTATATCTACTATCTACTATCTACAACAGTCTACTATATCTACTATCTACTATCTACAACAGTCTACTATCTACTATCTACAACAGTCTACTATATCTACTATCTACTATCTACAACAGTCTACTATATCTACTATCTACTATCTACAACAGTCTACTATCTACTATCTACAACAGTCTACTATATCTACTATCTACTATCTACAACAGTCTACTATATCTACTATCTACTATCTACAACAGTCTACTATCTACTATCTACAACAGTCTACTATATCTACTATCTACTATCTACAACAGTCTACTATATCTACTATCTACTATCTACAACAGTCTACTATCTACTATCTACAACAGTCTACTATATCTACTATCTACTATCTACAACAGTCTACTATATCTACTATCTACTATCTACAACAGTCTACTATCTACTATCTACAACAGTCTACTATATCTACTATCTACTATCTACAACAGTCTACTATATCTACTATCTACTATCTACTATCTACAACAGTCTACTACTATCTACAACAGTCTACTATCTACTATCTACAACAGTCTACTATATCTACTATCTACTATCTACAACAGTCTACTATATCTACTATCTACTATCTACAACAGTCTACTATATCTACTATCTACTATCTACAACAGTCTACTATATCTACTATCTACTATCTACAACAGTCTACTATATCTACTATCTACAACAGTCTACTATCTACTATCTACTATCTACAACAGTCTACTATATCTACTATCTACTATCTACAACAGTCTACTATCTACTATCTACAACAGTCTACTATATCTACTATCTACAACAGTCTACTATCTACTATCTACAACAGTCTACTATCTACTATCTACAACAGTCTACTATATCTACTATCTACAACAGTCTACTATCTACAACAGTCTACTATCTACTATCTGCAACAGTCTACGATCTACTATCTACAACAGTCTACTATATCTACTATCTACAACAGTCTACTATATCTACTATCTACAACAGTCTACTATCTACTATCTACAACAGTCTACTATCTACAACAGTCTACTATATCTACTATCTACAACAGTCTACTATCTACTATCTACAACAGTCTACTATCTACTATCTACAACAGTCTACTATATCTACTATCTACAACAGTCTACTATCTACAACAGTCTACTATCTACTATCTACAACAGTCTACTATCTACTATCTACAACAGTCTACTATCTACTATCTACAACAGTCTACTATATCTACTATCTACAACAGTCTACTATATCTACTATCTACAACAGTCTATTATCTACTATCTACAACAGTCTACTGTATCTACTATCTACAACAGTCTACTATCTACAACAGTCTACTATCTACTATCTACAACAGTCTACTATCTACTATCTACAACAGTCTACTATCTACTATCTACAACAGTCTACTATCTACTATCTACAACAGTCTACTATATCTACTATCTACAACAGTCTACTATATCTACTATCTACTATCTACAACAGTCTATTATCTACTATCTACAACAGTCTACTGTATCTACTATCTACAACAGTCTACTATATCTACTATCTACTATCTACAACAGTCTATTATCTACTATCTACAACAGTCTACTATATCTACTATCTACAACAGTCTACTATCTACTATCTACAACAGTCTACTATATCTACTATCTAGAACAGTCTACTATATCTACTATCTACTATCTACAACAGTCTACTATATCTACTATCTAGAACAGTCTACTATATCTACTATCTACTATCTACAACAGTCTACTATATCTACTATATCTACTATCTACAACAGTCTACTATCTACTATCTACAACAGTCTACTATCTACTATCTACAACAGTCTACTATATCTACTATCTACAACAGTCTACTATCTAGAACAGTCTACTATCTACAACAGTCTACTATATCTACTATCTACAACAGTCTACTATATCTACTATCTACAACAGTCTACTATCTTCTATCTACAACAGTCTACTATCTACTATCTACTATCTACAACAGTCTACTATATCTACTATCTACAACAGTCTACTATATCTACTATCTAGAACAGTCTACTATCTAGAACAGTCTACTATCTACTATCTACAACAGTCTACTATATCTACTATCTACAACAGTCTACTATCTACTATCTACAACAGTCTACTATCTACAACAGTCTACTATCTACTATCTACAACAGTCTACTATCTACTATCTACAACAGTCTACTATCTACTATCTACTATCTACAACAGTCTACTATATCTACTATCTACAACAGTCTACTATATCTACTATCTACAACAGTCTACTATATCTACTATCTACAACAGTCTACTATATCTACTATCTACAACAGTCTACTATCTAGAACAGTCTACTATCTACTATCTAGAACAGTCTACTATCTACTATCTAGAACAGTCTACTATCTACTATCTAGAACAGTCTACTATCTACTATCTACAACAGTCTACTATCTACTATCTACAACAGTCTACTATATCTACTATCTACAACAGTCTACTATATCTACTATCTACAACAGTCTACTATCTACTATCTAGAACAGTCTACTATCTACTATCTACAACAGTCTACTATCTACTATCTACAACAGTCTACTATATCTACTATCTACAACAGTCTACTATCTACTATCTACAACAGTCTACTATCTACTATCTAGAACAGTCTACTATCTACTATCTACAACAGTCTACTATATCTACTATCTACAACAGTCTACTATATCTACTATCTACAACAGTCTACTATCTAGAACAGTCTACTATCTACTATCTAGAACAGTCTACTATCTACTATCTAGAACAGTCTACTATCTACTATCTAGAACAGTCTACTATCTACTATCTACAACAGTCTACTATCTACTATCTACAACAGTCTACTATCTACTATCTAGAACAGTCTACTATATCTACTATATCTACTATCTAGAACAGTCTACTATCTACTATCTAGAACAGTCTACTATCTACTATCTACAACAGTCTACTATATCTACTATCTACAACAGTCTACTATCTACTATCTAGAACAGTCTACTATCTACTATCTAGAACAGTCTACTATCTACTATCTACAACAGTCTACTATCTACTATCTAGAACAGTCTACTATATCTACTATCTAGAACAGTCTGGTCAGCCTGCTGATGAACAGAATGCTATAAGAAAGCCAGAGTGTTTGATGTGATTTTTTTTGTAATGTAACTTCAATTGATGGACCGGTGCGTCAATCGACTCCAGGGGGTGAAATAGCTTGCCACTGTTTTTTTTATTTTCAAGCGTTCAGGGAAAATACATTTTGCTGAAGGGAGGGCCATCCATTTTCATTTCAGAGAGGATCAATTTTATCCATGTGACCCTTATTATAAATAACCTTTTCTCCCGAAATTGAGAAGATTTCATTATGTTTCGGTGATTAAATCAATGTTCTCATTGTATTTTACTGTAAACATATATTTTGGATCAATGGTTGTGTGGTGAGAGACATCTCCAAACAAAATGGATGCTCTATAAAAAGGTTTTGAATAGACGACTGGCTGCATTGCAACTGGTACCAGTTTGGAGTTTTGTACTAAGAATTCTGAAAATTCCACACATACTTAAATAGCACCAATGTGAGTAAGAAAATAAGTCACTAGATGGTAATTTTCCATGAAGGAAAACTGTGGCGGTGCTTTAACTCTACAAGTATTGTTGTGGCAGTGGAAGAAATGTTAAAACGCTTCATTTAAAGCAAAGTAGTGAAATATAGTCTAATGTAATAAAAACATTTGTGGGACGTTAGCTACATTAAACTAGTTCTATGGTAGTTAATTCAGCAGTGGGAAGTGAACTACATTAACTAGTTCTATTGTAGTTAATTCAACAGTGGGAAGTTAGCTACATTAACTAGTTCTATGGTAGTTAATTCAACAGTGGGAAGTTAGCTACATTAAACTAGTTCTATGGTAGTTAATTCAACAGTGGGAAGTTAGCTACATTAACTAGTTCTATGGTAGTTAATTCAACAGTGGGAAGTTAGCTACATTAAACTAGTTCTATGGTAGTTAATTCAACAGTGGGAAGTTAGCTACATTAACTAGTTCTATGGTAGTTAATTCAACAGTGGGAAGTTAGCTACATTAAACTAGTTCTATGGTAGTTAATTCAACAGTGGGAAGTTAGCTACATTAAACTAGTTATATGGTAGTTAATTCAACAGTGGGAAGTTAGCTACATTAAACTAGTTCTATGGCAGTTAATTCAACAGTGGGACGTTAGCTACATTAAACTAGTTCTATGGTAGTTAATTCAAAAGTGGGAAGTTAGCTACATTAAACTAGTTCTATGGTAGTTAATTAAACAGTGGGAAGTTAGCTACATTAACTAGTTATATGGTAGTTAATTCAACAGTGGGAAGATAGCTACATTAACTAGTTATATGGTAGTTAATTCAACAGTGGGAAGTTAACTACATTAAACTAGTTCTATGGTAGTTAATTCAACAGTGGGAAGTTAACTACATTAACTAGTTCTATGGCAGTTAATTCAACAGTGGGAAGTTAGCTACATTAAACTAGTTGATGCAGTTACCGAAACAGCTGTATAGTTTGATTGGTAGAAGTTATTTCTGTTCTAATTTTAGATTTAAATAGCAGAGTAGACTGATAATATGCTCTGCGATTTTGTCGAAGCTACTGGGAAAGTGGTTGAAATAGCTGATAGCTGATTCGTGTCAAAGTCACATTGTTTAGAATGAATAGAATGTTGGAAGTCAGTTTTAAAATGGGAGATTTGAATAAAGGGAGATTTAGAATGTTGAAGATATCCCATTAAAGAGGATGAGGTTTTCTAGGAGGACAAAAAGCTTAATAGTTTAAACAAATTCCAGACCGGTCAACACGTTTTAAAGCTTGAAAGGGCAATGCGTTCACAAGTGTCATTAATGATCAGATAGCTGTCTTCTTCTAAATGTCAGAGTCCCATTCAACAAGGAGCTGCACCTGTAACAACATTAACTTATTGTCTAGCCGAGGCAATGGGCCAAGACATTCCTACCTCTCTCGTGTGCTTTCTTCTGACTTGGCATTACTGCTAAACCAGATCTAAAAGAAAATGAAAAAAAATACATGAATGTAATTAAGTGTTAATATGTTCTCTGTATAAACATGTCCAGATACAAGACAGTGTTAGCCTGCTACCTGGTCTCCATAGAACACACATAGAACCTCAGCTCTCCACAAGACACGTCATTCCAGCCCTGACCACCTGTTGTCAAGGCAACAACAAATCACACTTCAGTTATTTCAATGTGCTCAGAGTGTGTGTGTGTGTGTGTGTGTGTACCTCCAGTGTGTAGCTCCATACAGTTCTCCCCCTGTCCAGAGTTACTGGGCTTCTCCTCCTCCCAGTAAAAACCATCAACAGCTGAGCCGTCACTCCACAGCCACATCCCCTCCTTTTCACAGAAAGTACATTGAGCTTTTGCCTCTGTAACCTGTAGACATTTGACAGACTGACTGACTGATGAATTATTGACCCAGTTTACCTGAGCTGCGTCGTAGCCTCCTATCCAGACCGGCTGGTCTGTGTGTCTCCTGACCAGATCCTGGACAAACACCTGTTGACCCGGGCTGTGAACCGACACCAGGTTCCCTCTGTGCTGGGAGCAGTACAGCTGGAGGGACAGCCAGAGAACACTGTGTTAGCCCGCTGAGCTAAAGCCCGGGCAGTACCTCAGGGAGCAAAGATCAGTGCTAGCTAGAAATGGAAGTTTCCTAAAGTAAATGTGTGCTTGCTAGTCTTGATGTATCAATGGTTGTGAAATAGTATTAGTAATTAGTAATTGTCTCTCCCAATTACAAGTGTTACCTCTGCAGTGGCCCAGGTGGCCCAGACGGGGTAGAAGGAGAAGCAGCGATGCTCATTCTGATGCCACCCGGCTGGGCATGGTGACTGGGAGTCCACCCCTTCCACCTCCTCCTCTGTAGTGTTCACCACCCCCGAGGCAGCATCCAGCCCTGGAACAACAACACACCGACAGTATGTACTGTTCAAGAGCTGTGCTTGACTTAGTTTACCTGGTACATTGGAAGCAATTAATGGAATAATCCCGAAAGTGCAAACTAAGCTGGATCAAGTAGCATCTCAAATACTTTATAGCATTTTGAGTTGTGTTTGAGCAGATACAATGCAATTTTACAGTAAACAAATTGACGACAGACTTTCAGCACGCTTATAGGGAAGGACATTCAACAAGCACGGCGCTTCACAAATGGTTGATGATTGGCTGAGTGAAATTCATGATAAAAAGATTGTGGGAGCTGTTTTGTTAGACTTCAGTGTGGCCTTTTGACATTATCAATCAAAGTCTGATGCTGGAAAAACGTATGTGTTATGGCTTTACACCACCGGCTATATTGTGGATAAAGAGTTACCTGTCCTGCCTAGTTAAATAAAGATTATATTTTTTTATTTTATTACAGAACACAGAGGGTGTTCTTCATCATTGAATTAAACTATTTACACACACACACACACACACACACACACACACACACACACACACACACACACACACACACACACACACACACACACACACACACACACACACACACACACACACACACACACACACACACACACACAAACAGTTTAATTTCAAGTTTCAAGTTTTATATTTACCTGTTGCGAGGTGCAGAGCAATCACTGCCCAACAAAGCAGCAGAGACATTCTGCCAACCGATCTACAGAGGAAACAATGATATTACATTACATAACATAACAACTTAACTTCACATTTAATAACCTTTAATAGTGTTAAAGGGATCATGGATACCATTTTAATGTCTCTGTGCGCATTATGAAGGAAGGTTGTTTCACGAGCAAATGCTATCTAGCATTAGCACAATGACTGGAAGTCTACAGGTACGGTAGCATTGCTAATGTACCTGTAGACTTCCAGTCATTGTGCTAGAATCGTACATTATCCCTTTAACATAACTTAATTTAAAATTACATTGCGTAACATAACATGAAAAACATAACACAAGTTAAGTGACATAAGTTAACATGACATAACATGACATAACATGACATAACAGAGCAGCTCCATCTGTAACGTAGTACATTACCTGTACGTGAATCAGAGAATGCTGAGAGTACCTGAGCTGGCTAGTAACACAGTGACAGTAGTAGCAGTAGCTTGGTCTTGGTAGGATAGCTCAGAACGTCTGCTCTTTTCTACCTGCTTCTGGCTTGGAACAGTCACTGTTGAGGAGGAGGAGGAGTGAATTCAGATGACGTGAGGGGAAGAGATGAGGAAATGATAAGGTACTGCAGCACAGCAACCAGGCGTGTGTCCTAAAGGCCTCAGCCCTGCCCAATCTCATTATCAGTCATATGAGGAGTCACATCAACAACCTGCCAGTTCTAACAACACATCTCCTGTTCTGACCGACTAGAATCACATCAACAACACATCTCCTGTTCTGACCGACTAGAATCACATCAACAACACATCTCCTGTTCTGACAGACTAGAATCACATCAACAACACATCTCCTGTTCTGACAGACTAGAATCACATCAACAACACATCTCCTGCTCTGACAGACTAGAATCACATCAACAACACATCTCCTGTTCTGACAGACTAGAATCACATCAACAACACATCTCCTGTTCTGACAGACTAGAATCACATCAACAACACATCTCCTGCTCTGACAGACTAGAATCACATCAACAACACATCTCCTGTTCCGACAGACTAGAATCACATCAACAACACATCTCCTGCTCTGACAGACTAGAATCACATCAACAACACATCTCCTGTTCTGACAGACTAGAATCACATCAACAACACATCTCCTGTTCTGACAGACTAGAATCACATCAACAACACATCTCCTGTTCTGACAGACTAGAATCACATCAACAACACATCTCCTTCTCTGACAGAAGACACGGAGCATACCCCTCAGACACTCACTAACCTGATGTAAGGTCACACACTTGCTCTCTAACACACTCACACTCTCTCTCTGTATTACTCTTGGTTGCAAAACATATTTGCATCCAAACAAATTACTTTTTAGGATTAAAAAAGGACTTCAGGCTACAGGACAAAATACAAACCCTCCAACCCAAAAAGGCCTTTGGTGTTGATGGTATCCTGAATGAAATGATAAAATCCACAGATCACAAATTCTAATTGGCAATCCTTAAACTCTTTAACATCATCATCAGCTCTGGCCTCTTCCCCAATATTTGGAACGAAGGACTGATCACCCCAATCCACAAAAGTGGAGATAAATTTGACCCCAATAACTACCGTGGGATATGCGTCAAATCAAATCAAATTTTATTTATCACATGCACCAAATACAACCTGCACCAAATACAACATGCACCAAATACAACCTGCACCAAATACAACATGCACCAAATACAACCTGCACCAAATACAACATGCACCAAATACAACCTGCACCAAATACAACATGCACCAAATACAACATGCACCAAATACAACATGCACCAAATACAACATGCACCAAATACAACATGCACCAAATACAACCTGCACCAAATACAACCTGCACCAAATACAACATGCACCAAATACAACATGCACCAAATACACCATGCACCAAATACACCATGCACCAAATACAACCTGCACCAAATAAAAAAAAAAATTGTATTTTTTCCCCCACAGAATTCGCATATAACCCCATATGCTGGACATTTCGCTCTTGCGTGTGTTGATCCACAGTACATGGACACTTCTTTAGTGTTTCTCCGCCTTAGATTATTTTCTGATGAATTAAGTTTCCGTTTTCTATCGAACATGGTCTCTGTCTTTGTTCTGAGTGGCATAATTGACGGATTCTGCTTGTTCAGGGACAGTGTTCGTCTTTTTTTAATTGTATCTGAGTCTGTTCATCTTTACAGCCAATCACAAGTCTGTCTCTGATCATTTCGTCTCTCATTAACCCGAAATCACTTGAATCCGACAATTGACGCAACCTCACAACATATTGACCAGACTCCGGGAGAGGCGACTCCAGGATGCTGGCCTTCTAGGCAGAGTTCCTCTGTCCAATGTCTGTGATCTTTTGCCCATCTTAATCTTTTCTTTTTATTGGCCAGTCTGAGATATGGCTTTTTCTTTGTAATCTTCACTGACCACAATGAGAATGGATTGTGTTTGTGATGTATCGTTGCTCATCAGACATTTTCCATTTTTACAAAACTGATGTCTGCAGCATCAGGGGAAATCATTATGTTTATACGTGCAATAGATCTTCAATGATCTATACAACATCTGGTTTAATAATAATATAAACATTACATATGTGTAATTAGACATCTACGGTGATAAGATCAAATCTGTCTAATTTAGTCTTAATTTACATAACTAAAGCCCACAGCCACTGGAGGACACACCCCTACCTAATTACCAACCCCCCCCCAAATCAGTTCTCCACCAACCTCATGTTTACATCTATGTGTTAAACCACGTGGATGAAAAAACGACATGGAAATTCCACTAATTTAAAAAAGTTCAAATGTGTTTTTGTTCGAGAAATCATCACGGGCGTACTCAGACGCATTCCGGTGAAGAAACTAACGTCCATGGGCGTGGCGTAGAGTTTGGCCAGGAGCATGGAGTTTGGCCAGGAGCATGGAGTTTGGACAGGAGCATGGAGTTTGGACAGGAGCATGGAGTTTGGGTAGCCAGCCAAAATAGTGAACGATGGTACAGTAAAATACAGATACCCACCTTTCTGGAGAGACGATGTTCTGTACTCTGCTCCTGAATATGGACTCAGACTGTATGAATAGAAAGACATAGTAAAATGATTAATGACAACTATGGCTATACAGTATACATAATACACATACTGTATCTATTGTAACTATTATCTATGCCAGCTACATAGACCATCAGACTGTTAAATAGCCATCACTAGCCAGATACCACCCGGTTACTCAACCCTGTACCTTAGAGGCTGCTGCCCTATATACATACACCATCAGACTGTTAAATAGCCATCACTAGCCAGCTACCACCCGGTTACTCAACCCTGCACCTTAGAGGCTGCTGCCCTATATACATACACCATCAGACTGTTAAATAGCCATCACTAGCCAGCTACCACCCGGTTACTCAACCCTGCACCTTAGAGGCTGCTGCCCTATATACATACACCATCAGACTGTTAAATAGCCATCACTAGCCAGCTACCACCCGGTTACTCAACCCTGCACCTTAGAGGCTGCTGCCCTATATACATAGACCATCAGACTGTTAAATAGCCATCACTAGCCAGCTACCACCCGGTTACTCAACCCTGTACCTTAGAGGCTGCTGCCCTATATACACATACATGGAATAACTGGTCACTTTAATAATGGAACATTCTGCTTTACTCGTCTCATATGTATATACTGTATTCTATTCTACTGTATTTTCATCAATGCCACTCCAACAATGCTAATTATAATATTACATATTTGTTAATTCCATTCTTTTACTTTTAGATTTGTGTATTGTTGTGAATTGTTAGATATTACTGTACTGTTGGAGCTAGGAACACAAGCATTTCACTACACCCACAATACCATCTGCTAAATATGTGTTTGTGACCAATAACATTTGATTTGATTATTAGTGATGGGCACCAATATGGAAACTCTATATCGATGTCAGCTACATTTATTTCAAGCTGATATCAATACCATATCGATTTTATGAATAACCAATTTAAATATCATATTGGTTTTATGAATAACCAATTTATATATCATATTGGTTTTATGAATAACCAATTTATATATCATATTGGTTTTATGAATAACCAATTTATATATTATATTGGTTTTATGAATAACCAATTTAAATATCATATTGGTTTTATGAATAACCAATTTATATACCATATCGATTTTATGAATAACCAATTTAAATATCATATTGGTTTTATGAATAACCAATTTATATATTATATTGGTTTTATGAATAACCAATTTATATACCATATCGATTTTATGAATAACCAATTTATATATTATATTGGTTTTATGAATAACCAATTTAAAT
The DNA here is from genome assembly GCF_016432855.1 of Salvelinus namaycush. Taxonomy (NCBI): domain Eukaryota; kingdom Metazoa; phylum Chordata; class Actinopteri; order Salmoniformes; family Salmonidae; genus Salvelinus; species Salvelinus namaycush. The sequence goes on along the minus strand of NC_052312.1, from coordinate 52,292,599 downwards.
ATCATATCGATTTTATGAATAACCAATTTATATATTATATTGGTTTTATGAATAACCAATTTAAATATCATATTGGTTTTATGAATAACCAATTTATATATTATATTGGTTTTATGAATAACCAATTTAAATATCATATTGGTTTTATGAATAACCAATTTATATATCATATTGGTTTTATGAATAACCAATTTAAATATCATATTGGTTTTATGAATAACCAATTTATATATCATATTGGTTTTATGAATAACCAATTTAAATATCATATTGGTTTTATGAATAACCAATTTATATATCATATTGGTTTTATGAATAACCAATTTAAATATCATATTGGTTTTATGAATAACCAATTTATATATCATATTGGTTTTATGAATAACCAATTTAAATATCATATTGGTTTTATGAATAACCAATTGAAATATCATATTGGTTTTATGAATAACCAATTTAAATATCATATTAGTTTTATGAATAACCAGTTGAAATATCATATTGGTTTTATGAATAACAAATTTAAATATAAGTTTGATTTTATGAATAACCAATTTATATATCATATTGGTTTTATGAATAACCTATTTAAATATCATATTGGTTTTATGAATAACCTGAGGATAGCGAATCGGAAGCCTTTTCCCTGGAGCTAAACAACAAATGATGTTACAGAGACAAGATCAAAGACTGTCGTTGCCAAATGTTTTCCTTCCAAGTTTTTTTTTCTCATTCCAAGTAGAATAGCAGCCATTTTGATAATTATAATAGTAATAACATTGTATCTAAAAAATTATAAAACTAAATTAATCCTGAACACTTAGCTAACTCTCCCAACTTCACACACACACAGGAGGGGGAAGCGGCAGCAGAGGGAGAAAATATATTATAAAGTAGAGAATCCCAAACACATCCAGAAGTTTAATTTGTTTTGCCACCAGAAAGAAGAGTCCGATGTTTTCGTTCCGTTGGGAATAACATTGCAACTGTGTCAATGACTCGTTGTCTGTTCACCTCCATGGCTTTGGGAAGTCCAGACAACTGCCTGCTGATTGCCCATTAGGACAACTGTGAATTATCTGGCAGCATAACTTTTATCAGATAACATTCTGTATGTTAGCCATTTATGAGACTCACTAAGATAATTCCTTTAATGATACAGCAGTAGCTATAAGCTACAGAAGAGACAGGAATGCTTATGGGGGAGGTGTTGCTGTATATATTCAGAGCCATTTCCCTGTAATGTTTAGAGAAGATCTCATGTCAAGTGTTATTGAAGAGGTGGCAGGTTTACCTGCCTCATCTAAAGCCTTTAAAGGGTATTTATATAGGTCACCAAGTGCTAACAGTCAGTATCTAGACAATGTGTGTGAAATGCTTGATAGTATACGTGACGGTAAACAGAGAATCTACTTTCTTGGGGACCTGAATATTGACTGGTTTTCATCAAGCTGTCATATGCAATACATGTACAATTGTCTCAAGGCTTAAAAATCCTTCTTTAACCCGTCTCCTCTCCTTCATCTACATTGATTGAAGTGGATTTAGCAAGTGACATCAATAAAGGATCATATGTTCCACCTGGATTCACCTGTCAGTTTATGTTATGGATGGAAAGACACGGTGTCCTTAATGTTTTGTACACTCAGTGTGTAAATGCAACATGTTAAGTGTTGGTCCCATGTTTCAAGAGCTGATTTTTTCCCCCCAGAAATGATCCATACTCACAAAAAGCTTATTTATTTCAAATGCATTTATATCCCTGTTGGTGATCATTTCTCATTTGCCAAGATATACTCCATCCACCTGACAGGTGTGGCATATCAAGAAGCTGATTAAACAACATGATCATTACACAGGTGCACCTTGTGCTGGGGACACTAAAAGGCCACCCTAAAATGTGAAGTTTTGTCACACAACACCACAGATGTCTCAAGTTTTGAGGGAGTGTACAATTTACATGCTGACTGCAGGAATGTCAACCAGAGCTGCTGCCAGATAATTTAATGTTAATTTCTCTACCATAAGCCGCCTCCAACGTCCTTTTAGAGAATCTGGCAGTACGTCCAACAGGCTCCAGCCTCGGTGTGAGCCGAATTAGGAGGAGCTGGTACTCACTGAGCAAGCGGTGTGACATCCGATACACACATGGTTTTGTTCAAGTATTGTCGTTTGTCTGACAATTTTTTACAATGAGAAAACAACCAAACGGAAAAATTACATTGTAACAAATAATCAAACCTTGATTCAACTAAAGTAAACAATCTGAGAGAAAATGCCCCCCAGACCCTTTGCCTGCCATCGGGACAACATCAGACTGATTTACATTGCTAGTCGGGTCATGGGGTTGGGTATTACTGATGGGTCTGGGGGTTGGGTATTTCTGATGGGTCATGGGGTTGGGTATTTCTGATGGGTCATGGGGTTGGGTATTTCTGATGGGTCTGGGGTTGGGTATTTCTGATGGGTCATGGGGTTGGATATTTCTGATGAGTCTGGGGTTGGGTATTTCTGATGGGTCATGGGGTTGGGTATTTCTGATGGGTCATGGGGTTGGGTATTTCTGATAGGTCATGGGCTTGGGAATTTCTGATGGGTCTGGGGTTGGGTATTTCTGATGGGTCTGGGGTTGTGTATTTCTGATGGGTCTGGGGGTTGGGTATTTCTGATGGGTCATGGGGTTGGGTATTTCTGATGGGTCATGGGGTTGGATATTTCTGATGGGTCATGGGGTTGGGTATTTCTGATGGGTCATGGGGTCGGGTATTTCTGATGGGTCATGGGGTCGGGTATTTCTGATGGGTCATGGGGTTGGGTATTTCCGATGGATCCTCAAAAGGTTCTACAGCTGCAACATCGAGAGCATCCTGACTGGTTGCATCCCTGCCTGGTACGGCAATTGCTCGGTCTCCGACCGCAAGGCACTACAGAGGGTAGTGCGTACGGCCCAGAACATCTCTGAGGCTAAGCTGGCTGCCATCCAGAACCTCTATACAAGGCGATGTCAGAGGAAGACCCTAAAAATTGTCAAAGACCCCAGCCACCCCAGTCATAGACTGTTCTCTCTGCTACCGCATGGCAAGCGCTACCGGAGTGCCAAGTCTAGGACAAAAAGGCTTCTCAACAGTTTTTACCCCCAAGCCATAAGACTCCTGAACAGGTAATCAAATGGCTACACAGACTATTTGCATTGTGTGCCACCCCCCAAACCCTCTTTTTACGCTGCTGCTAATCTCTGTTTATCATATATGCATAGTCACTTTAACTATACATTCATGTACATACTACCACAATTGGCCCGACCAACCAGTTTCCCCGCACATTGTCTAACCGGTCTATCTGCATTGTGTCCCACCACCCACCACCCGTCAACACCTCTTTTACGCTACTGCTACTCTCTGTTGATCATATATGCATAGTCACTTTAACCATGTCTACATGTACATACTACCTCAATCAGCCTCACTAACCGGTGTCTGTATGTAGCCTCGCTACTTTTATAGCCTCGCCACTGTATAGAGCCTCTCTACTGTATATAGCCTCTCTACTGTATATAGCCTCTCTACTGTATATAGCCTCTCTACTGTATATAGTTTCTCTGCTGTATATAGCCTCCCTACTGTATATAGCCTCTCTGCTGTATATAGCCTCTCTACTGTATATAGCCTCTCTACTGTATATAGCCTGTCTACTGTATATAGCCTGTCTACTGTATATAGCCTCTCTACTGTATATAGCCTCTCTACTGTATATAGCTTCTCTACTGTATATAGCCTCTCTACTGTATATAGCCTGTCTACTGTATATAGCCTCTCTACTGTATATAGCCTGTCTACTGTATATAGCCTCTCTACTGTATATAGCCTCTCTACTGTATATAGCCTCTCTACTGTTATTTTTCACTGTCTTTTTACTGTTGTTTTTATTTATTTTCTTACCTGCTGTTCACCTAATACCTTTTTTGCACTGTTGGTTAGAGCCTGTAAGTAAGAATTTCACTGTAAAGTTGTATGGGCCCTGGTCACCTGTTATATTCAGCGCACGTGACAAATAAACTTTGATTTGATTTGATTTGCAAGAGGAGTCCGGGGTTTTCGGTCCATTCAATCCATTGCAACTGTTCCTTTTTTTTCTGTTTCTGTTCACCTCCATGGCTTTGTGAACTCCGGACAACTGTATGCTGATTCCCCATTAGGACAACTGTATGCCGATTCCCCATTAGGACAACTGTATACTGATTCCCCATTAGGACAACTGTATGCTGATTCCCCATTAGGACAACTGTATGCTGATTCCCCATTAGGACAACTGTATGCTGATTCCCCATTAGGACAACTGTATACTGATTCCCCATTAGGACAACTGTATGCTGATTCCCCATTAGGACAACTGTATGCTGATTCCCCATTAGGACAACTGTATGCTGATTCCCCATTAGGACAACTGTATGCTGATTCCCCATTAGGACAACTGTATGCTGATTCCCCATTAGGACAACTGTATGCTGATTCCCCATTAGGACAACTGTATGCTGATTCCCCATTAGGACAACTGTATGCTGATTCCCCATTAGGACAACTGTATGCTGATTCCCCATTAGGACAACTGTATACTGATTCCCCATTAGGACAACTGTCTGCTGATTCTCCATTAGGACAACTGTATGCTGATTCCCCATTAGGACAACTGTATGCTGATTCCCCATTAGGACAACTGCCTATTCATTCCCCATTAGGACAACTGTATGCTGATTCCCCATTAGGACAACTGTCTGCTGATTCCACATTAGGACAACTGTATGCTTATTCTCCATTAGGACAACTGTATGCTGATTCCCCATTAGGACAACTGTATGCTGATTCCCCATTAGGACAACTGCCTATTCATTCCCCATTAGGACAACTGTATGCTGATTCCCCATTAGGACAACTGTATGCTGATTCCCCATTAGGACAACTGTATGCTGATTCCCCATTAGGACAACTGTATGCTTATTCTCCATTAGGACAACTGTATGCTGATTCCCCATTAGGACAACTGTATGCTGATTCCCCATTAGGACAACTGTATACTGATTAACCATTAGGATTCCCCATTAGGACAACTGTATGCTGATTCCCCATTAGGACAACTGTATGCTGATTCCCCATTAGGACAACTGTATGCTGATTCCCCATTAGGACAACTGTATGCTGATTCCTCATTAGGACAACTGTATGCTGATTCCCCATTAGGACAACTGTATGCTGATTCCCCATTAGGACAACTGTATGCTTATTCTTCATTAGGACAACTGTATACTGATTCTCCATTAGGACAACTGTATGCTGATTCCCCATTAGGACAACTGAATGCTGATTCCCCATTAGGACAACTGTATGTTGATTCCCCATTAGGACAACTGTCTGCTGATTCCCCATTAGGACAACTGTATGCTGATTCCCCAATAGGACAACTGTATGCTGATTCCCCATTAGGACAACTGTATGCTGATTCCCCATTAGGACAACTGTCTGCTGATTCCCCATTAGGACAACTGTCTGCTGATTCCCCATTAGGACAACTGTATGCTGATTCCCCATTAGGACAACTGTATGCTGATTCCCCATTAGGACAACTGTATGCTGATTCCCCATTAGGACAACTGTATGCTGATTCCCCATTAGGACAACTGTATGCTGATTCCCCATTAGGACAACTGTATGCTGATTCCCCATTAGGACAACTGTCTGCTGATTCCCCATTAGGACAACTGTATGCTGATTCCCCATTAGGACAACTGTATGCTGATTCCCCATTAGGACTGATTCCCCATTAGGACAACTGTATACTGATTCCCCATTAGGACAACTGTATGCTGATTCCCCATTAGGACTGATTCCCCATTAGGACAACTGTATACTGATTCCCCATTAGGACAACTGTATGCTGATTCCCCATTAGGACTGATTCCCCATTAGGACAACTGTATGCTGATTCCCCATTAGGACTGATTCCCCATTAGGACAACTGTATGCTGATTCCCCATTAGGACAACTGTATGCTGATTCCCCATTAGGACAACTGTATGCTGATTCCCCATTAGGACAACTGTCTGCTGATTCCCCATTAGGACAACTGTATGCTGATTCCCCATTAGGACAACTGTATACTGATTCTCCATTAGGACAACTGTATGCTGATTCCCCATTAGGATAACTGTATGCTGATTCTCCATTAGGACAACTGTATGCTGATTCCTCATTAGGACAACTGTATGCTGATTCCCCATTAGGACAACTGTATGCTGATTCTCCATTAGGACAACAGTATGCTGATTCCCCATTAGGACAACTGTATGCTGATTCTCCATTAGGACAACTGCCTGCTGATTCCCCATTAGGACAACTGGATGCTGATTCCCCATTAGGACAACTGTATGCTGATTCCCCATTAGGACAACTGTATGCTGATTCCCCATTAGGACAACTGTATGCTGATTCATCATTAGGACAACTGTATGCTGATTCCCCATTAGGACAACTGTATGCTGATTCTCCATTAGGACAACTGCCTGCTGATTCCCCATTAGGACAACTGGATGCTGATTCCCCATTAGGACAACTGAATGCTGATTACCCATTAGGACAACTGTATGCTGATTCCCCATTAGGACAACTGTATGCTGATTCCCCATTAGGACAAATGTATGCTGATTCCCCATTAGGACAACTGAATGCTGATTACCCATTAGGACAACTGAATGCTGATTCCCCATTAGGACAACTGTATGCTGATTCCCCATTAGGACAAATGTATGCTGATTCCCCATTAGGACAACTGAATGCTGATTACCCATTAGGACAACTGAATGCTGATTCCCCATTAGGACAACTGTATGCTGATTCCCCATTAGGACAAATGTATGCTGATTCCCCATTAGGACAACTGAATGCTGATTACCCATTAGGACAACTGAATGCTGATTCCCCATTAGGACAACTGTATGCTGATTCCCCATTAGGACAACTGTATGCTGATTCCCCATTAGGACAACTGTATGCTGATTCCCCATTAGGACAACTGTATGCTGATTTCCCATTAGGACAACTGTCTGCTGATTCCCCATTAGGACAACTGTATGCTGATTCCCCATTAGGACAACTGTATGCTGATTCCCCATTAGGACAACTGTATACTGATTCTCCATTAGGACAACTGTATGCTTATTCCCCATTAGGATAACTGTATGCTGATTCTCCATTAGGACAACTGTATGCTGATTCCTCATTAGGACAACTGTATGCTGATTCCCCATTAGGACAACTGTATGCTGATTCTCCATTAGGACAACAGTATGCTGATTCCCCATTAGGACAACTGTATGCTGATTCTCCATTAGGACAACTGCCTGCTGATTCCCCATTAGGACAACTGGATGCTGATTCCCCATTAGGACAACTGTATGCTGATTCCCCATTAGGACAACTGTATGCTGATTCCCCATTAGGACAACTGTATGCTGATTCCTCATTAGGACAACTGTATGCTGATTCCCCATTAGGACAACTGTATGCTGATTCTCCATTAGGACAACTGCCTGCTGATTCCCCATTAGGACAACTGTATGCTGATTCCCCATTAGGACAACTGTATGCTGATTCCCCATTAGGACAACTGTATGCTGATTCCCCATTAGGACAACTGTATGCTGATTCCCCATTAGGACAACTGAATGCTGATTCCCCATTAGGACAACTGTATGCTGATTCCCCATTAGGACAACTGTATGCTGATTCCCCATTAGGACAACTGTATGCTGATTCCCCATTAGGACAATTGTATGCTGATTCCTCATTAGGACAACTGTATGCTGATTCCCCATTAGGACAACTGTATGCTGATTCCCCATTAGGACAACTGTATACTGATTCCCCATTAGGACAACTGTATGCTGATTCCCCATTAGGACAACTGTATGCTGATTCCCCATTAGGACAACTGTATGCTGATTCCCCATTAGGACAACTGTATACTGATTCCCCATTAGGACAACTGTATGCTGATTCCCCATTAGGACAACTGTATACTGATTCCCCATTAGGACAACTGTATGCTGATTCCCCATTAGGACAAATGTATGCTTATTCTCCATTAGGACAACTGTATGCTGATTCCTCATTAGGACAACTGTATGCTGATTCCCCATTAGGACAACTGTATGCTGATTCCCCATTAGGACAACTGTATACTGATTCCTCATTAGGACAACTGTATGCTGATTCCCCATTAGGACAACTGTATGCTGATTCCTCATTAGGACAACTGTATGCTGATTCCCCATTAGGACAACTGTATACTGATTCCCCATTAGGACAACTGTATACTGATTCCCCATTAGGACAACTGTATACTGATTCCCCATTAGGACAACTGTATGCTGATTCCCCATTAGGACAACTGTATGCTTATTCTCCATTAGGACAACTGTATGCTGATTCCTCATTAGGACAACTGTATGCTGATTCCCCATTAGGACAACTGTATGCTGATTCCCCATTAGGACAACTGTATGCTGATTCCCCATTAGGACAACTGAATGCTGATTCCCCATTAGGACAACTGTATGCTGATTCCCCATTAGGACAACTGTATGCTGATTCCCCATTAGGACTGATTCCCCATTAGGACAACTGTATACTGATTCCCCATTAGGACAACTGTATGCTGATACCCCATTAGGACTGATTCCCCATTAGGACAACTGTATACTGATTCCCCATTAGGACAACTGTATGCTGATTCCCCATTAGGACTGATTCCCCATTAGGACAACTGTATGCTGATTCCCCATTAGGACTGATTCCCCATTAGGACAACTGTATGCTGATTCCCCATTAGGACAACTGTATGCTGATTCCCCATTAGGACAACTGTCTGCTGATTCCCCATTAGGACAACTGTATACTGATTCTCCATTAGGACAACTGTATGCTGATTCCCCATTAGGATAACTGTATGCTGATTCTCCATTAGGACAACTGTATGCTGATTCCTCATTAGGACAACTGTATGCTGATTCCCCATTAGGACAACTGTATGCTGATTCTCCATTAGGACAACAGTATGCTGATTCCCCATTAGGACAACTGTATGCTGATTCTCCATTAGGACAACTGCCTGCTGATTCCCCATTAGGACAACTGGATGCTGATTCCCCATTAGGACAACTGTATGCTGATTCCCCATTAGGACAACTGTATGCTGATTCCCCATTAGGACAACTGTATGCTGATTCATCATTAGGACAACTGTATGCTGATTCCCCATTAGGACAACTGTATGCTGATTCTCCATTAGGACAACTGCCTGCTGATTCCCCATTAGGACAACTGGATGCTGATTCCCCATTAGGACAACTGAATGCTGATTACCCATTAGGACAACTGTATGCTGATTCCCCATTAGGACAACTGTCTGCTGATTCCCCATTAGGACAAATGTATGCTGATTCCCCATTAGGACAACTGAATGCTGATTACCCATTAGGACAACTGAATGCTGATTCCCCATTAGGACAACTGTATGCTGATTCCCCATTAGGACAAATGTATGCTGATTCCCCATTAGGACAACTGAATGCTGATTACCCATTAGGACAACTGAATGCTGATTCCCCATTAGGACAACTGTATGCTGATTCCCCATTAGGACAAATGTATGCTGATTCCCCATTAGGACAACTGAATGCTGATTACCCATTAGGACAACTGAATGCTGATTCCCCATTAGGACAACTGTATGCTGATTCCCCATTAGGACAACTGTATGCTGATTCCCCATTAGGACAACTGTATGCTGATTCCCCATTAGGACAACTGTATGCTGATTCCCCATTAGGACAACTGTATGCTGATTTCCCATTAGGACAACTGTCTGCTGATTCCCCATTAGGACAACTGTATGCTGATTCCCCATTAGGACAACTGTATGCTGATTCCCCATTAGGACAACTGTATACTGATTCTCCATTAGGACAACTGTATGCTGATTCCCCATTAGGATAACTGTATGCTGATTCTCCATTAGGACAACTGTATGCTGATTCCTCATTAGGACAACTGTATGCTGATTCCCCATTAGGACAACTGTATGCTGATTCTCCATTAGGACAACAGTATGCTGATTCCCCATTAGGACAACTGTATGCTGATTCTCCATTAGGACAACTGCCTGCTGATTCCCCATTAGGACAACTGGATGCTGATTCCCCATTAGGACAACTGTATGCTGATTCCCCATTAGGACAACTGTATGCTGATTCCCCATTAGGACAACTGTATGCTGATTCCTCATTAGGACAACTGTATGCTGATTCCCCATTAGGACAACTGTATGCTGATTCTCCATTAGGACAACTGCCTGCTGATTCCCCATTAGGACAACTGGATGCTGATTCCCCATTAGGACAACTGTATGCTGATTCCCCATTAGGACAACTGTCTGCTGATTTAGGACAACTGTATGCTGATTCCCCATTAGGACAACTGTATGCTGATTCCCCATTAGGACAACTGAATGCTGATTCCCCATTAGGACAACTGTATGCTGATTCCCCATTAGGACAAATGTATGCTGATTCCCCATTAGGACAACTGAATGCTGATTACCCATTAGGACAACTGAATGCTGATTCCCCATTAGGACAACTGTATGCTGATTCCCCATTAGGACAAATGTATGCTGATTCCCCATTAGGACAACTGAATGCTGATTACCCATTAGGACAACTGAATGCTGATTCCCCATTAGGACAACTGTATGCTGATTCCCCATTAGGACAACTGTATGCTGATTCCCCATTAGGACAACTGTATGCTGATTCCCCATTAGGACAACTGTATGCTGATTCCCCATTAGGACAACTGTATGCTGATTCCCCATTAGGACAACTGTATGCTGATTCCCCATTAGGACAACTGTATGCTGATTCCCCATTAGGACAACTGTATGCTGATTCCCCATTAGGACAACTGTATGCTGATTCCCCATTAGGACAACTGTATGCTGATTCCCCATTAGGACAACTGTATGCTGATTCCCCATTAGGACAACTGTATGCTGATTCCCCATTAGGACAATTGTATGCTGATTCCTCATTAGGACAACGATATGCTGATTCCCCATTAGGACAACTGTATGCTGATTCCCCATTAGGACAACTTAATACTGATTCCCCATTAGGACAACTGTATGCTGATTCCCCATTAGGACAACTGTATGCTGATTCCCCATTAGGACAACTGTATGCTGATTCCCCATTAGGACAACTGTATACTGATTCCCCATTAGGACAACTGTATGCTGATTCCCCATTAGGACAACTGTATGCTTATTCTCCATTAGGACAACTGTATGCTGATTCCCCATTAGGACAACTGTATGCTGATTCCTCATTAGGACAACTGTATGCTGATTCCCCATTAGGACAACTGTATGCTGATTCCCCATTAGGACAACTGTATACTGATTCCTCATTAGGACAACTGTATGCTGATTCCCCATTAGGACAACTGTATGCTGATTCCTCATTAGGACAACTGTATGCTGATTCCCCATTAGGACAACTGTATACTGATTCCCCATTAGGACAACTGTATACTGATTCCCCATTAGGACAACTGTATACTGATTCCCCATTAGGACAACTGTATGCTGATTCCCCATTAGGACAACTGTATGCTTTTTCTCCATTAGGACAACTGAATGCTGATTCCCCATTAGGACAACTGTATGCTGATTCCCCATTAGGACAACTGTCTGCTGATTCCCCATTAGGACAAATGTATGCTGATTCCCCATTAGGACAACAGAATGCTGATTACCCATTAGGACAACTGAATGCTGATTCCCCATTAGGACAACTGTATGCTGATTCCCCATTAGGACAAATGTATGCTGATTCCCCATTAGGACAACTGAATGCTGATTACCCATTAGGACAACTGAATGCTGATTCCCCATTAGGACAACTGTATGCTGATTCCCCATTAGGACAAATGTATGCTGATTCCCCATTAGGACAACTGAATGCTGATTACCCATTAGGACAACTGAATGCTGATTCCCCATTAGGACAACTGTATGCTGATTCCCCATTAGGACAACTGTATGCTGATTCCCCATTAGGACAACTGTATGCTGATTCCCCATTAGGACAACTGTATGCTGATTCCCCATTAGGACAACTGTATGCTGATTCCCCATTAGGACAACTGAATGCTGATTCCCCATTAGGACAACTGTATGCTGATTCCCCATTAGGACAACTGTATGCTGATTCCCCATTAGGACAACTGTATGCTGATTCCCCATTAGGACAATTGTATGCTGATTCCTCATTAGGACAACTGTATGCTGATTCCCCATTAGGACAACTGTATGCTGATTCCCCATTAGGACAACTGTATACTGATTCCCCATTAGGACAACTGTATGCTGATTCCCCATTAGGACAACTGTATGCTGATTCCCCATTAGGACAACTGTATGCTGATTCCCCATTAGGACAACTCTATACTGATTCCCCATTAGGACAACTGTATGCTGATTCCCCATTAGGACAACTGTATGCTTATTCTCCATTAGGACAACTGTATGCTGATTCCCCATTAGGACAACTGTATGCTGATTCCTCATTAGGACAACTGTATGCTGATTCCCCATTAGGACAACTGTATGCTGATTCCCCATTAGGACAACTGTATACTGATTCCTCATTAGGACAACTGTATGCTGATTCCCCATTAGGACAACTGTATGCTGATTCCTCATTAGGACAACTGTATGCTGATTCCCCATTAGGACAACTGTATACTGATTCCCCATTAGGACAACTGTATACTGATTCCCCATTAGGACAACTGTATACTGATTCCCCATTAGGACAACTGTATGCTGATTCCCCATTAGGACAACTGTATGCTGATTCCTCATTAGGACAACTGTATGCTGATTCCCCATTAGGACAACTGTATGCTGATTCCCCATTAGGACAACTGTATGCTGATTCCCCATTAGGACAACTGAATGCTGATTCCCCATTAGGACAACTGTATGCTGATTCCCCATTAGGACAACTGTATGCTGATTCCCCATTAGGACAACTGTATGCTGATTCCCCATTAGGACAATTGTATGCTGATTCCTCATTAGGACAACTGTATGCTGATTCCCCATTAGGACAACTGTATGCTGATTCCCCATTAGGACAACTGTATACTGATTCCCCATTAGGACAACTGTATGCTGATTCCCCATTAGGACAACTGTATGCTGATTCCCCATTAGGACAACTGTATACTGATTCCCCATTAGGACAACTGTATGCTGATTCCCAATTAGGACAACTGTATGCTTATTCTCCATTAGGACAACTGTATGCTGATTCCCCATTAGGACAACTGTATGCTGATTCCTCATTAGGACAACTGTATGCTGATTCCCCATTAGGACAACTGTATGCTGATTCCCCATTAGGACAACTGTATACTGATTCCTCATTAGGACAACTGTATGCTGATTCCCCATTAGGACAACTGTATGCTGATTCCTCATTAGGACAACTGTATGCTGATTCCCCATTAGGACAACTGTATACTGATTCCCCATTAGGACAACTGTATACTGATTCCCCATTAGGACAACTGTATACTGATTCCCCATTAGGACAACTGTATGCTGATTCCCCATTAGGACAACTGTATGCTTATTCTCCATTAGGACAACTGTATGCTGATTCCTCATTAGGACAAATGTATGCTGATTCCCCATTAGGACAACTGTATGCTGATTCCCCATTAGGACAACTGTATACTGATTCCCCATTAGGACAACTGTATACTGATTCCCCATTAGGACAACTGTATGCTGATTCCCCATTAGGACAACTGTATACTGATTCCCCATTAGGACAACTGAATTTCTAAAAAAAACATTTTGTTGCTTTGTCATTATGGGGTATTGTGTGTAGATTGATGAGGGGGAAAACCATTTACTCCATTTTAGAATAAGGCTGTAATGTAATAAAATGTGTCAAAAGTCAAAGGGTCTGAATACGTCCTGAATGAACTGTTTATGTAGCCTTAGAAATAAGATTTATTAAATCAATAACTTGCCAACATCAGATAACATCCTGTATATTAGCCATTTATGAGACTCACTAAGATAATTCCTTTAATGATACAGCAGTAGCAATAAGGAAATAACATCTACAGAAGAGACAGGAATGCTTATGGGGGAGGTGTTGCTGTATATATTCAGAGTCATTTCCCTGTAATGCTTAGATAAGATCTCATGTCAAGTGTTATTGAAGAGGTGGCAGGTTTACCTACCTCATCTAAAGCCTTTTAGGGGTATTTATATAGGTCACCAAGTGCTAACAGTCAGTATCTAGACAATGTGTGTGAAATGCTTGATAGTATACGTGACGGTAAACAGAGAATCTACTTTCTTGGGGACCTGAATATTGACTGGTTTTCATCAAGCTGTCATATGCAATACATGTACAATTGTCTCAAGGCTTAAAAATCCTTCTTTAACCCGTCTCCTCTCCTTCTTTTACATTGATTGAAGTGGATTCAGCAAGTGACATCAATAAGGGATCATAGCTTTCACCTGGATTCACCTGTCAGTTTATGTTATGGATGGAAAGACACGGTGTCCTTAATGTTTTGTACACTCAGTGTGTAAACGCAACATGTTAAGTGTTGGTCCCATGTTTCAAGAGCTGATTTTTTCCCCCCAGAAATGATCCATACGCACAAAAAGCGTATTTCTTTCAAATGCATTTATATCCCTGTTGGTGAACATTTCTCATTTGCCAAGACATTCCAGCCACTTGACAGGTGTGGCATATCAAGAAGCTGATTAAACAACATGATCATTACACAGGTGCACCTTGTGCTGGGGACACTAAAAGGCCACCCTAAAATGTGCAGTTTTGTCACACAACACAATACCACAGAGGTCTCAAGTTTTGAGGGAGCATGCAATTTACATGCTGACTGCAGCAATGTCAACAAGAGCTGCCGCCAGATAGTTTAATGTTAATTTCTCTACCATAAGCCGCCTCCAACGTCCTTTTAGAGAATCTGGCAGTACGTCCAACAGGCTCCAGCCTCGGTGTGAGCCGAATTAGGAGGAACTGGTATTCACTGAGCAAGCGGTGTGACATCCGATACACACATGGTATTGTTCAAGTATTGTAGTTTGTTTGACAATTTTTGACAACGTGAAAACAACCAAATGGAAAAAATACATTGTAACAAATAATCAAACCCTGATTCAACTATAGCAAACAATCTGAGAGAAAATGCCCCCCAGACACTTTGCATGCCATCGGGACAACATCAGACTGATTTACATTGCTAGTCGGGTCGTGGGGTCGGGTATTTCTGATGGGTCATGGGGTTGGGTATTTCTGAAGGGTCTGGGGTTGGGTATTTCTGATGGGTCATGGGGTTGGGTATTTCTGATGGGTCATGGGGTTGGGTATTTCTGATGGGTCTGGGGTTGGGTATTTCTGATGGGTCTTGGGGTTGGGTATTTCTGATGGGTCATGGGCTTGGGTATTTCTGATGGGTCATGGGCTTGGGTATTTCTGATGGGTCATGGGCTTGGGTATTTCTGATGGGTCATGGGTTTGGGTATTTCTGATGGGTCATGGGGTTGGGTATTTCTGATGGGTCATGGGGTTGGGTATTTCTGATGGGTCATGGGCTTGGGTATTTCTGATGGGTCATGGGGTTGGGTATTTCTGATGGGTCATGGGGTCGGGTATTTCTGATGGGTCATGGGGTCGGGTATTTCTGATGGGTCTGGTGTTGGGTATTTCTGATGGGTCATGGGGTTGGGTATTTCTGATGGGTCATGGGGTTGGGTATTTCTGATGGGTCATGGGGTTGGGTATTTCTGATGGGTCATGGGGTCGGGTATTTCTGATGGGTCTGGGGTTAGGTATTTCTGATGGGTCTGGGTTTGTTGGAACCAAAACGGAAGGTTGTTGGTTTGCTCTTAGTGGGACTATAATTAGTTGGTTTTATCTAATTTTTCCTCCGAACCAGTTTGAATACAATGGGAAGCTTGTTGATGGCCCATCAGCGGGCCGTTAAGTTTACTACGTTGAAGGTCTACGAGAGGGTTTTGATCCTCCAGGAACTGTCGTATGCTCTTCTTAATAATAGTGTAGGGTAACAGCAACGATGAACCAACATCACAATATGACTTGTTCACATCCTTATTGGTGCCATGAAGATGTTAGACTCCATCTATCAACAGCCAATAATACCCTTGAGATAAATGATAGGTTAGACTGTGAAGTTCTAAATATTAGTTTCTCAGCTTGTCCTGTCAGGTCTATAGTGTTTAGGAGCGCATTAAGGTGTTGAATGACTGAATGTAATCCCATAATAGGCCATTAGAACCACTAGTAACTGTGTACAGTACATCTCTGTAAATTATTTAACGGGAAACATTAAGGAAATAGGAAAGAGTGTTTAGAAGTACCAAGTATCATGACTTGTTGTGAGAATTTCTCAGTTTATATCAACTAACCTGGTGTTCCTCTGGTCCTCATCAACTGGGATATCTCTGTTGGAAGCCTCAAACCAAACCCTGTGAATATGAATCAAATCAGAAAATCCATAGCACAGTATAGCATCATTAAGGTGTAATAAATGAACAGAAACTTGGGCTTACCCATTGAGCCTTTCATTGAAGAAGCTGTAGTGAACATACCTATCGGAAGAGAGGAGAGAATCAGTTAAAGTCTGTCATGAAAACATTTCATTTATTACACAACACGTGCTGCTTATGCTGCTTTTCATCCACATCAGATTTGCAGCTTGTCTTTGAAGCCTAATTCATACCCTACACAATTAGGCAACGCAGTAATGCAGTTAGCTACTGAAAATGATGATCCAGCGTAGTTGAGTCGAGTTACAAATTATGGGCTGCACAAGTTTGCTTACACTATCCTTACATTACCTTCTCTCTTGTCACTGGGATGTTACTCTGGGTGTAGACCCTTGGTAATGTAAGAAATGTGTCACCTTCCACGTTGCCAATTTCTAATCCAGATATCTCAAAGCTCATGGTAGGACTCTCCTGCCCCATTGTGCGTAGCAGAATTTCATGCTCTCATTTCCCTGTTCCTCCTCTGTGACCAGCTCTAGTACAGATTCATGAGCATTCTGAAAGTCATTCTCCTGTTCCTCCTCTGTGACCAGCTCTAGTACAGATTCATGAGCATTCTGAAAGTCATTCTCCTGTTCCTCCTCTGTGACCAGCTCTAGTACAGATTCATGAGCATTCTGAAAGTAATTTCCCTGTTCCTCCTCTGTGACCAGCTCTAGTACAGATTCATGAGCATTCGGAAAGTCATGTACCTGGTCCTCCTCTGTGACCAGCTCTAGTACAGATTAGTGAGCATTCTGAAAGTCATTTCCCTGTTCCTCCTCTGTGACCAGCTCTAGTACAGATTCATGAGCATTCTGAAAGTCATGTACCTGTTCCTCCTCTGTGACCAGCTCTAGTACAGATTCATGAGCATTCTGAAAGTAATGTACCTGTTCCTCCTCTGTGACCAGCTCTAGTACAGATTCATGAGCATTCTGAAAGTAATTTTCCTGTTCCTCCTCTGTGACCAGCTCTAGTACAGATTCATGAGCATTCTGAAAGTCATTTTCCTGTTTCTCCTCTGTGACCAGCTCTAGTACAGATTCATGAGCATTCTGAAAGTCATTTTCCTGTTTCTCCTCTGTGACCAGCTCTAGTACAGATTCATGAGCATTCTGATAGTCATTTTCCTGTTTCTCCTCTGTGACCAGCTCTAGTACAGATTCATGAGCATTCTGAAAGTCATTTTCCTGTTCCTCCTCTGTGACCAGCTCTAGTACAGATTCATGAGCATTCTGAAAGTCATTTTCCTGTTCCTCCTCTGTGACCAGCTCTAGCACAGATTCATGAGCATTCTGAAAGTCATTTTCCTCTTCCTCCTCTGTGACCAGCTCTAGTACAGATTCATGAGCATTCTGATAGTCATTGAGCAAGTTTGGCATTTTAGATGCGTTTTAAACATTTCATCCCATTCTAAGTTTTGTCCCCTTTAATGAAGTTTTAACACGCAGTATCTTTAACACGCAGATCCTTTAGTTGCATTCGTTCCATTGATTCCTGAGCATTCTGAAAGTCATTTTCCTGTCCCTCCTCTGTGACCAGCTCTAGCACAGATTCCTGAGCATTCTGAAAGTCATTGAGAACAACATCAAATGCCTCAAGACCCTCATTCACAGTTTCAAAATTTCCTCCATCAACAAGAATGACTATTATTTCATTGATTGTGTGTGTATACTCTCCAAGTTTGCCTCTCCGGGCTGCATAGAGTGAATTTAGATGCTCCTCTGCCCTCTCCAGTGGGGTCTTATTTGGGATTTCATCCTCCATCATTCTCTTTTAGTTCACTCAATTTACAAAGACACAGTTGTTGGTTTGATTGTTAAATGCAATGCCCCTTTAGACCTCCTTTAATGCTTTTAAAACACAGTCATCCATTTCAGCATATTGACCCAATTTTGAATTGAACATGTGCAAGTTTGGCATTTTAGATGTGTTTTAAACAATTCTTCCCGTTCTAAGTTTTGTCCCCTTTAATAAAGTTTAAACACGCAGTATCTTTAGATCCTTTAGTTGCATTCGTTGTGTTGATGCATTGCATTTCCACATTAGGCCAAATATTAGACATCTGACTAGGCTACATTGTGCAAAGGATCTCAGTGTTTCCAAAACTCAAACTTCTTAATTGTTTTCACAGCGCTGTGTTTTGAATTCCATTCTCAAGTTTATCAAACGTTACAATTATAAGCACATTTGCGCTTCCGTACGATTGCATAGAACAAGGCTGCTCATTCATTCGCAGTGGTTACACACGGCAGGCGAATTATAGGATTTCAAGTCCTTCCAAGCGAGCTGTCCTTGCGGTCCGAATGCAGTGACAAATAGAACAATATCCAGCGTGTGTCCGTCCCAGAGCTTTCCTTCCGATAGTAATCCTTCACGGAGTCTTTTGACTTGATTGTAGTGGCTTCCTTACCAATTGACCGTAGCCACTGCCCAAGCCTGAAGCGGGGTTGTTTCGGACGCATACGGTCCACATTCGAAGTTCCCAAACGGCCAAAACATTCAATGAGATCCAGGGATATGGTGCAACAAAAAGGTTAATTCTTCTTCTATCTAACAAAAAATGATGCAACTTAAAGCAGATTAATTGATGTGAAAAATGCATAATATAACCTGTTTGTATGTATGTCTGTATGTATGGTCAAAAGACTATACCTCACCCTCGTCTAGCTAGGACTCCCCTCCCCGAAGGCCCTACTTCCTGGAGAGGATCTGATCTCAACTTGGATGTCGGCCCACCACCTCAAGCTCAACCTTGGCAAGACGGAGCAGCTCTTCCTCCCAGGAAGTAGGGCCTTCGGGGAGGGGAGTCCTAGTTAGACGAGGGTGAGGTATAGCACTCTCAAAGACCTCTCCATCATGGTTGACAACGCCACAGTGTCACACCCTCCCAATTGCAGCGATGTGAACTGAGGAATTTAAAAAAATATATATGATGTCAGAGCTCGAAAGACAGGGAAAAGCACTTGCAATTTGTGACTGTGGTTGATACATTGAACAGGTGAACAACATTATCACAGACTTTGACTGACGCTTTCAAGACTTTGCGATCCTGGAACCTCTGGCAACATTTATGTTCTTTCCGTTTGGTGTGGAAGTTGATGTTGATGAAATTGCAACAAAAAATTGCATAATTGTTTCATTAGGAAACATCAGCCGTCGAGAGTGAAAATTTGACACTGCAAAGCGACCTCCAAATCAAATCGAGGCCATCAGGGGGAACACTTTTGGAACCTTATCGTGGAGGAGAAATATCCAAACATGAGAAAAGTTGCCATGTATTTGACAGCATATTTTGGATCTAACTAGCTTTGTGAGTCAACACTTTCAGACATGAAGATCAGGTCAAAATAGCAGATGATCACCTGGACACCTGCTTGAGGCTAGCAATCACTAGCTACAACCCAGACCATGCTAAGCTAGCTGACAGCATGCAGTGCAAACAATACAATCAATAGGGTGACATTTTATTTAATATTGGCGGGGGGGGGGGGGGGGGGGGAGGAGGGGAGGGGTACACCGCATTAGGAAGAGTGTGGAAAAAGTATATCGTATGTAACTAAAGTCTGGGCCGCCCTGCTCTACAACACCCGTAGAGTACGACCCTCACACTGGAAGCGGCGCAGGTCCTAATCCAGGCACTTGTCATCTCCCGTCTGGACTACTGTAACTCGCTGTTGGCTGGGCACCCCGCTTGGGCCATCAAACCCCTTGCAATCCAGAACACTGCAGCCCACGTGGTTTTCAACATTCCCAAGTTCTCTCATGTCACCCCGCTCCTCCACACACTCCACTGGCTTCCAACCTTTCCAAGTTCTCTCATGTCACCCTGCTCCTCCACACACTCCACTGGCTTCCAACCTTCCCAAGTTCTCTCATGTCACCCTGCTCCTCCACACACTCCACTGGCTTCCAACCTTCCCAAGTTCTCTCATGTCACCCTGCTCCTCCACACACTCCACTGGCTTCCAACCTTCCCAAGTTCTCTCATGTCACCCTGCTCCTCCACACACTCCACTGGCTTCCAACCTTCCCAAGTTCTCTCATGTCACCCTGCTCCTCCACACATTCCACTGGCTTCCAGTTGAAGCTCCACTACAAGACTGTGGTGTTTACCTACGGAACAGCAAGAGGAAATGCCCCTCCCTACCCTCAGGCTCTGATCAAACACTACACCCCAACCGGAGCACTCCGTTCTGCCACCTCTGGTCTCTTGGTCCTCCCTACCTTCAGGCAATGCTCAAACACTAAACCCCAACCTGAGCACTCCGTTCTGCCACCTCTGGTCTCTTGGTCCTCCCTACCTTCAGGCTCTGATCAAACACTACACCCCAACCGGAGCACTCCGTTCTGCCACCTCTGGTCTCTTGGTCCTCCCTACCTTCAGGCAATGCTCAAACACTACACCCCAACCGGAGCACTCCGTTCTGCCACCTCTGGTCTCTTGGTCCTCCCTACCTTCAGGCTATGAAACACTACACCCGAACCTGAGCACTCCGTTCTGCCACCTCTGGTCTCTTGGTCCTCCCTACCTTCAGGCTCTGATCAAACACTACACCCCAACCGGAGCACTCCGTTCTGCCACCTCTGGTCTCTTGCCCCTCCCTACCTTCAGGCTCTGATCAAACACTACACCCCAACCTGAGCACTCCGTTCTGCCACCTCTGGTCTCTTGCCCCTCCCTACCTTCAGGCTCTGATCAAACACTACACTCCAACACAAGTACTCCATTCTACCACCTCAGGTCTCTTGGTCCTCCCTCTCAGCCCAGTCCAAACTCTTCTCTGTCCTGTCACCCCAATGGTGGAACCATCTTCCCCCTGAAGCTAGGACAACAGAGTCCCTGCCCATCTTCTGAAAACATCTGAAACCCTCCCTCTTCAAACAGCTACGTTATTGAGGAAACAATGTACTTTCTATGCCTGAGATATGTGGTTGTCCCACCTAGCTATCTGGAGATGAATGTACTGACTATGACTGTGATATGTGGTTGTCCCACCTAGCTATCTGGAGATGAATGTACTGACTATGATATGTGGTTGTCCCACCTAGCTATCTGAAGATGAATGTACTGACTATGACTGTGAGGTTGTCCCACCTAGCTATCTGAAGATGAATGTACTGACTATGACTATGTGATTGTCCCACCTAGCTATCTGAAGATGAATGTACTGACTGTGATATGTGGTTGTCCCACCTAGCTATCTGAAGATGAATGTACTGACTATTACAATGATATGTGGTTGTCTCACCTCGCTATCTGAAGATTAATGTACTGACTATGATATGTGGTTGTCCCACCTAGCTATCTGAAGATGAATATACTGACTATGATATGTGGTTGTCCCACCTAGCTATCTGTAGATGAATGTACTGACTATGATATGTGGTTGTCCCACCTAGCTATCTGAAGATGAATGTACTGACTGTGATATGAGGTTGTCCCACCTAGCTATCTGACGATGAATGTACTGACTATGACTGTGATATGTGGTTGTCCCACCTAGCTATCTGAAGATGAATGTACTGACTATTACAATGATATGTGGTTGTCTCACCTAGCTATCTGAAGATGAATGTACTGACTGTGATATGTAGTTGTCCCACCTAGCTATCTGAAGATGAATGTAATAACTGTAAGTCTCTCTAGATAAGAGTGTCTGCTAAATGAGTGAAATGTAAAAAGTACACCAAAGCTAAATAAAGTGCACCTTTATTGTACATGGGATATGCTAGTGACGTTACTATTTGCAATTATCTTTCAGTGTCACTACAAGTACACTGAATGTGTATAGAGAACACTCAAATATAATCTGACAAGTACAGTTTAAGGTGGGTAGATAAGGTGGGTATTACAAACACTTGTAGGTGGGTCAGTATACTTTACTTAGTACACTTAGTTGACATGAAATAGTACTATAACATCACTTTAATTCAACTTCAATTTATTTAGTACAGATTTAATTGTTCCAAAATAACACCATTTACATACACACATAGTACATGCATAGTAATTACATGAAATATAGAAACATACATACCCCAGAAGCAAGAAGATTCCAACAATGAGAAGGAGAACAAACGGCTTTACATTTGAACTGAAACGCATTGTTCCTCCAATAGTGTCAGCAAATATTTAGTTTATCCTACACTAGAAGCAATATCCAGTCAAATGAAGATCTCTCCAATGAAACCAGTGGAACTCTTCAGCAAGCCTAGTCAAATGAGGAGGAGGAGCCTCAGCCCTTTGATCTGTACCTCCATGGACTTATACACACATCACCACGGTAACCCACACCCAAACCAGAAGTAACCTGAAAATAGAGTCCTTTACCAACCAACCCTAACCAGTTGTACATGTAGTGTCTATCCAAATAAGGAAGTAGTCAAATAAGGTCAAATATGACCAAATAAGGTCAAATAAGGCTTCAGATTTAGTATTAATTAGGATTCCTAATTAGCTACTCTTCTTGGGGAGCTAACAAGAAACATCACAACAAATACATAACATACATACATATACATGGCACTACATTTACATTACAATGTAGTCATTTAGCAGACGCTCCCATTGATTGGTCACAAGTATAATATTAAATAACTATTTCACCAGTAAGTAAATCCTTGGTGAGAACTTATGACCCAGTTAAAGTTTTTTTGTTGTCAGTTAAAACTGGTTCTTCTGGTTTTAAGTCAGATGTCAAGTTTACATTCTGTCCTTTGTTTGCAAATGCAGTGTCTCTATCTAGTCAACTCTCCCTTAACCCAGTCTCAGGGGCTCTTAAAGGGGCAGACTCCCATTTAACATGAACATCCCTCCTAACCTCTCAAAGACAAAACAACTTGGACATTTGTTCAACAGCAGTAATAATAATAATAATTTAAGGGTGCACACACCAGTCAGAGTGATACAGAGTGAGCCTTCTGGCTGCACTGATGAACTCTCATTGTGCCACTGAGTCACCATGACTTCAGTACTACAGATGCATCAGGTAAATGATGTGATATTTACATGTTATTTAACCTTGTTGTTTGAACAGGTACAAAGCCACGGTTGGTGATTTACTGTATTTCCCCCCCATCCGTCTCCTGGGTTAACCAACCCTCTCCCTCTCCTGGGTTAACCAACTCCATCCATCTCTCCGTCTCCTGGGTTAACCAACCCTCTCCCTCTCCTGGGTTAACCAACCCTCTCCCTCTCCTGGGTTAACCAACCCTCTCCCTCTCCTGGGTTAACCAACCCTCTCCGTCTCCTGGGTTAACCAACTCCATCCATCTCCTGGGTTAACCAACCCTCTCCCTCTCCTGGGTTAACCAACCCTCTCCCTCTCCTGGGTTAACCAACCCTCTCCCTCTCCTGGGTTAACCAACTCTCTCCATCTCCTGGGTTAACCAACCCTCTCCGTCTCCTGGGTTAACCAACCCTCTCCCTCTCCTGGGTTAACCAACCCTCTCCATCTCCTGGGTTAACCAACCCTCTCCCTCTCCTGGGTTAACCAACCCTCTCCCTCTCCTGGGTTAACCAACCCTCTCCATCTCCTGGGTTAACCAACTCCATCCCTCTCTCCGTCTCCTGGGTTAACCAACCCTCTCCGTCTCCTGGGTTAACCAACCCTCTCCATCTCCTGGGTTAACCAACTCCATCCCTCTCTCCGTCTCCTGGGTTAACCAACTCCATCCCTCTCCTGGGTTAACCAACCCTCTCCCTCTCCTGGGTTAACCAACTCCATCCCTCTCCTGGGTTAACCAACTCCATCCATCTCTCCATCTCCTGGGTTAACCAACTCCATCCCTCTCCTGGGTTAACCAACCCTCTCCCTCTCCTGGGTTAACCAACCCTCTCCCTCTCC
The DNA here is from genome assembly GCF_016432855.1 of Salvelinus namaycush. Taxonomy (NCBI): domain Eukaryota; kingdom Metazoa; phylum Chordata; class Actinopteri; order Salmoniformes; family Salmonidae; genus Salvelinus; species Salvelinus namaycush. The sequence goes on along the minus strand of NC_052312.1, from coordinate 52,268,033 downwards.
TGGGTTAACCAACTCCATCCATCTCTCCATCTCCTGGGTTAACCAACTCCATCCCTCTCCTGGGTTAACCAACCCTCTCCCTCTCCTGGGTTAACCAACCCTCTCCCTCTCCTGGGTTAACCAACTCCATCCATCTCTCCATCTCCTGGGTTAACCAACTCCATCCCTCTCCTGGGTTAACCAACTCCATCCCTCTCTCCGTCTCTTGGGTTAACCAACTCCATCCGTCTCCTGGGTTAACCAACCCTCTCCCTCTCCTGGGTTAACCAACCCTCTCCCTCTCCTGGGTTAACCAACTCCATCCATCTCTCCATCTCCTGGGTTAACCAACTCCATCCGTCTCCTGGGTTAACCAACCCTCTCCCTCTCCTGGGTTAACCAACCCTCTCCCTCTCCTGGGTTAACCAACTCCATCCATCTCTCCATCTCCTGGGTTAACCAACTCCATCCGTCTCCTGGGTTAACCAACCCTCTCCCTCTCCTGGGTTAACCAACCCTCTCCCTCTCCTGGGTTAACCAACTCCATCCATCTCTCCATCTCCTGGGTTAACCAACTCCATCCGTCTCCTGGGTTAACCAACCCTCTCCGTCTCCTGGGTTAACCAACTCCATCCGTCTCCTGGGTTAACCAACCCTCTCCGTCTCCTGGGTTAACCAACCCTCTCCATCTCCTGGGTTAACCAACTCCATCCGTCTCCTGGGTTAACCAACCCTCTCCGTCTCCTGGGTTAACCAACCCTCTCCGTCTCCTGGGTTAACCAACCCTCTCCATCTCCTGGGTTAACCAACTCCATCCATCTCCTGGGTTAACCAACTCCATTCCTCTCTCCATCTCCTGGGTTAACCAACTCCATCCCTCTCCTGGGTTAACCAACTCCATCCCTCTCCTGGGTTAACCAACTCCATCCATCTCCTGGGTTAACCAACTCTCTCCATCTCCTGGGTTAACCAACCCTCTCCATCTCCTGGGTTAACCAACCCTCTCCATCTCCTGGGTTAACCAACCCTCTCCATCTCCTGGGTTAACCAACTCTCTCCATCTCCTGGGTTAACCAACTCCATCCATCTCCTGGGTTAACCAACTCTCTCCATCTCCTGGGTTAACCAACCCTCTCCATCTCCTGGGTTAACCAACTCCATCCGTCTCCTGGGTTAACCAACTCTCTCCATCTCCTGGGTTAACCAACTCTCTCCATCTCCTGGGTTAACCAACTCTCTCCATCTCCTGGGTTAACCAACTCTCTCCATCTCCTGGGTTAACCAACTCTCTCCGTCTCCTGGGTTAACCAACTCCATCCGTCTCCTGGGTTAACCAACTCCATCCGTCTCCTGGGTTAACCAACTCCATCCGTCTCCTGGGTTAACCAACTCCATTCCTCTCTCCATCTCCTGGGTTAACCAACTCCATCCATCTCCTGGGTTAACCAACTCCATCCGTCTCCTGGGTTAACCAACTCCATCCATCTCCTGGGTTAACCAACTCCATCCATCTCCTGGGTTAACCAACCCTCTCCATCTCCTGGGTTAACCAACTCCATTCCTCTCTCCATCTCCTGGGTTAACCAACTCCATTCCCCTCTCCATCTCCTGGGTTAACCAACTCTCTCCATCTCCTGGGTTAACCAACTCCATTCCTCTCTCCATCTCCTGGGTTAACCAACTCCATTCCCCTCTCCATCTCCTGGGTTAACCAACTCCATTCCTCTCTCCATCTCCTGGGTTAACCAACTCCATTCCCCTCTCCATCTCCTGGGTTAACCAACTCCATCCATCTCCTGGGTTAACCAACTCCATTCCTCTCTCCATCTCCTGGGTTAACCAACTCCATTCCTCTCTCCATCTCCTGGGTTAACCAACTCCATTCCTCTCTCCATCTCCTGGGTTAACCAACTCCATTCCTCTCTCCATCTCCTGGGTTAACCAACTCCATTCCTCTCTCCATCTCCTGGGTTAACCAACTCCATTCCTCTCTCCATCTCCTGGGTTAACCAACTCCATCCCTCTCCTGGGTTAACCAACTCCATCCCTCTCTCCATCTCCTGGGTTAACCAACTCCATCCCTCTCTCCATCTCCTGGGTTAACCAACTCCATTCATCTCCTGGGTTAACCAACTCCATCCCTCCATCCATCTCCTGGGTTAACCAACTCCATCCCTCTCTCCATCTCCTGGGTTAACCAACTCCATTCATCTCCTGGGTTAACCAACTCCATTCCCCTCTCCATCTCCTGGGTTAACCAACTCCATCCCTCTCTCTCCATCTCCTGGGTTAACCAACTCCATTCCTCTCTCCATCTCCTGGGTTAACCAACTCCATTCCTCTCTCCATCTCCTGGGTTAACCAACTCCATTCATCTCCTGGGTTAACCAACTCCATTCCTCTCTCCGTCTCCTGGGTTAACCAACTCCATTCCTCTCTCCGTCTCCTGGGTTAACCAACTCCATTCCTCTCTCCATCTCCTGGGTTAACCAACTCCATCCGTCTCCTGGGTTAACCAACTCCATTCCTCTCTCCATCTCCTGGGTTAACCAACTCCATCCATCTCCTGGGTTAACCAACTCCATTCCTCTCTCCATCTCCTGGGTTAACCAACTCCATCCATCTCCTGGGTTAACCAACTCCATCCCTCTCTCCGTCTCCTGGGTTAACCAACTCCATTCCTCTCTCCATCTCCTGGGTTAACCAACTCCATTCCTCTCTCCATCTCCTGGGTTAACCAACTCCATCCCTCTCTTCATCTCCTGGGTTAACTTGCTCCATGCTGTTTGCTTGTGTTAACGTTGCTAGATTTTACATGAACCATGCTAGCTTTGTTAGTCATAGTTTGTCAACATTGTTACATCCTACTCAAACTATTGATTAACCACAGTTACAGAATCACGCAGACATATTTATTATTTTGTGGAAGTTTACAGCCAAAGTACTTGCATAAACAAACACATACACTTCCTGGTTCACCTCCACTGTGCATATTAACCGGAGGGCCGCCAGTTAGATGCAGTGATTATAGGGAACGTGACTTCGTCAGGTTCTGTGTAAAACGTCAATGTACACAGTAATATTTGAATTGTTTTGGTGTTAGTTATGTAAACTAAAAGGGGTTTTGTATTGTATTGTAGTTATTGTATTTCGATAATGTTGGATATACTCACAGTACCTGAGTGTTGGTTATTCATGTTGTGTATTAATTGTGTGTAATTTAGTTACCTGGTAAAGTGAAGTCCTCCCCTGTTTTTATACGACTTGGTTTAGTCCTAACGGCGGCAAGGCGGGCTACTCTGTTAACGTTTTAGAACCCCTACTCATTCAAGGGTTTTTCTTTATTTTGGGAGTCCCATAGGGACTTATTTTTCTTTATTTTTCAGACCTTCAGGAGGGGCACAATGATGTTGGAGACAACATCTCCAATGTTCAAGCTTTCGTGAGCTAATCCTTAAAAATGCCCACACCAGTAGAAATCCACTTTTTTCTGAACAGAAAGATAACGGCCACAACTTACCCATGATGTTGCACCACGATTTATGTCAATAAGTCATCTTTTTAGGCAGTGTGACATATATGGACTTGCAGTGACAAATTCTAACTGTCCATTCCGTGCAAATCCATGTGAATACGGTGTCTTTTCCTATGATATGACATACAGATTATTGTCATCCTACGTTTGGTTTCAAGGCTGGGTTTTATTTTAATGTTACCACCCACCAGTATGTCATTGTTTATCAGTCAGAAATATCTGTAAAGTTATTTATCTTTGCAAATGAGATGAGCCAAAACAGCCTTGTGTCCACTTGGCCGTCTGATCCATGGAAACAAATTTAAAAAAGGGAGGGGCAAACTTATGTTTTTTACATTTTCATGATCAAAAATTATCATAATTTCACTTATCTTTTAGCTAGACTGTATTAAATAAATACTAATATTATATATATATATACACTACCGGTCAAACGTTTTAGAATTCCTACTCATTCAAGTAATTTTTTATTTTTTACTATTTTCTACATTGTAGAATAATAGTGAAGAGATCAAAACTATGAAATAACACATATGGAATCATGTAGTAACCAAACAAGTGTTAAACAAATAAAAATATATTTTAGATTTTATCTTGTTCAAAACAGCCACCCTTTTCCTTGATGAAAGCTTTGCACACTCTTGGCATTCTCTCAACCAGCTTCACCTGGAATGCTTTTCCAACCGTCTTGAAGGAGTTCTCAAATATGCTCAGCATTTCTTGGCTGCTTTTCCTTAACTCTGCGGTCCAACTAATCCAAACCATCTCAACTGGGTTGAGGTCAGGTGATTGTGGAGGCCAGGTCATCTGATGCAGCACTCTATCACTCTATTTCTTGGTCAAATAGCCCTTACACAGCCTGGAGGTGTGTTGGGTCATTGTCCTGTTGAAAAACAAATGATAATCTCACTAAGCGCAAACCAGATGGGATGGCGTTTCGCTGCAGAATGCTGTGGTAGCCATGCTGGTTAAGTGTGCCTTGAATTGTAAATAAATCAGACACCAGCAAAGTACCCCCACAACATCTTACCTCCTCCTCCATGCTTCACGGTGGGAACCACACATGAGGAGATCATCCGTTCATCTACTCTGCATCTCACAAAGACACGGCGGTTGGATCCAAAAATCTCACATTTGGACTCATCAGACCAAAGGAGAGATTTCCACCGGTCTAATGTCCATTGCTCATGTTTCTTGGCCAATCAAGGGTCTTCTTCTTATCGGTGTCCTTTAGTAGTGGTTTCTTTGCAGCAATTCGACCATGAAGACCTGATTCACACAGTCTCCTCTGAACAGTTGAAGTTGAGATGTGTCTGTTACTTGAACTCTGTGAAGCATTTATTTGGCCTGCAGTTTCTGAGGCTGGTAACTCTAATGATCTTATCCTCTGCAGCAGAGGTAACTCTGGGTCATCCTTTCCTCTGGCGGTCCTCATAAAAGACAGTTTCATCATAGCGCTTGATGTTTTTTGCGACTGCACTTTCAAGGTTCTTGACATTTTCCGGATTGACTGACCTTCATGTCTTAAAGTAATGATGGACTGTCGTTTCTCTTTGCTTATTTGAGTTGTCCTTGCTATAATATGGACTTGGTCATTTTCCAAATAGGGCTATATTCTGTATAACAACCCTACCATGTCACAACACAACTGATTTGCTCAAACGCATTAAGAAGGAAATACATTCCACAAATTAACCTTAAAGAAAGCACACCTCCAATCCAGGTGACTACCTCATGAAGCTGGTTGAGAGAATGCCAAGAGTGTGCAAAGCTGTCATCAAGGCAAGGTGTGGCTACTTTGAAGAATCTCAAATATAAAATATGTCTTCACCATTATTCTACAATGTAGAAAAAAAACGAGTAGGTGTGTCCAAACTTTTGACATCTACTGTAGGTATTGTTGTATATTGTTCTCTACGTAACCTCGTACCGAGATCTAGAGATGGATCTGGACATTTGTTTAATTATTCGCTCACAAGGGGGGTCTTGGTCTCTGTAATGTGAATAAAAATGATGTTACTGAGCGTTGTTATACTCACCACAGCGATTTGAATAATGAATGACAGTAATGTCCCTCTGCTTTGACTATGACAGTAATGTCCCTCTGCTTTGACTATGACAGTAATGTCCCTCTGCTTTGACTATGACAGTAATGTCCCTCTGCTTTGACTATGACAGTAATGTCCCTCTGCTTTGACTATGACAGTAATGTCCCTCTGCTTTGACTATGGCAATAGTAGTGTCCCTCTGCTTTGACTATGGCAATAGTAGTGTCCCTCTGCTTTGACTATGACAATAGTAATGTCCCTCTGCTTTGACTATGACAATAGTAATGTCCCTCTGCTTTGACTATGACACTAATGTCCCTCTGCTTTGACTATGACACTAATGTCCCTCTGCTTTGACTATGACACTAATGTCCCTCTGCTTTGACTATGACACTAATGTCCCTCTGCTTTGACTATGACAGTAATGTCCCTCTGCTTTGACTATGACAGTAATGTCCCTCTGCTTTGACTATGACAGTAATGTCCCTCTGCTTTGACTATGACAGTAATGTCCCTCTGCTTTGACTATGACAGTAATGTCCCTCTGCTTTGACTATGACACTAATGTCCCTCTGCTTTGACTATGACAGTAATGTCCCTCTGCTTTGACTATGACACTAATGTCCCTCTGCTTTGACTATGACAGTAATGTCCCTCTGCTTTGACTATGACAGTAATGTCCCTCTGCTTTGACTATGACAGTAATGTCCCTCTGCTTTGACTATGACAGTAATGTCCCTCTGCTTTGACTATGACAGTAATGTCCCTCTGCTTTGACTATGACAATAGTAATGTCCCTCTGCTTTGACTATGACAATAGTAATGTCCCTCTGCTTTGACTATGACAATAGTAATGTCCCTCTGCTTTGACTATGACAATAGTAATGTCCCTCCGCTTTGACTATGACAATAGTAATGTCCCTCCGCTTTGACTATGACAGTAATGTCCCTCTGCTTTGACTATGACAGTAATGTCCCTCTGCTTTGACTATGACAATAGTAATGTCCCTCTGCTTTGACTATGACAATAGTAATGTCCCTCTGCTTTGACTATGACAATAGTAATGTCCCTCTGCTTTGACTATGACAATAGTAATGTCCCTCTGCTTTGACTATGACAGTAATGTCCCTCTGCTTTGACTATGACAATAGTAATGTCCCTCTGCTTTGACTATGACAATAGTAATGTCCCTCTGCTTTGAATATGACAATAGTAATGTCCCTCTGCTTTGACTATGACAATAGTAATGTCCCTCTGCTTTGACTATGACAGTAATGTCCCTCTGCTTTGACTATGACAATAGTAATGTCCCTCTGCTTTGACTATGACAATAGTAATGTCCCTCTGCTTTGACTATGACAATAGTAATGTCCCTCTGCTTTGACTATGACAATAGTAATGTCCCTCTGCTTTGACTATGACAATAGTAATGTCCCTCTGCTTTGACTATGACAGTAATGTCCCTCTGCTTTGACTATGACAGTAATGTCCCTCTGCTTTGACTATGACAGTAATGTCCCTCTGCTTTGACTATGACAGTAATGTCCCTCTGCTTTGAATATGACAATAGTAATGTCCCTCTGCTTTGACTATGACAATAGTAATGTCCCTCTGCTTTGACTATGACAATAGTAATGTCCCTCTGCTTTGACTATGACAGTAGTAATGTCCCTCTGCTTTGACTATGACAGTAATGTCCCTCTGCTTTGACTATGACAATAGTAATGTCCCTCTGCTTTGACTATGACAGTAATATCCCTCTGCTTTGACTATGACAGTAATGTCCCTCTGCTTTGACTATGACAGTAGTAATGTCCCTCTGCTTTGACTATGACAATAGTAATGTCCCTCTGCTTTGACTATGACAATAGTAATGTCCCTCCGCTTTGACTATGACAATAGTAATGTCCCTCCGCTTTGACTATGACAGTAATGTCCCTCTGCTTTGACTATGACAATAGTAATGTCCCTCTGCTTTGACTATGACAATAGTAATGTCCCTCTGCTTTGACTATGACAATAGTAATGTCCCTCTGCTTTGACTATGACAATAGTAATGTCCCTCTGCTTTGACTATGACAGTAATGTCCCTCTGCTTTGACTATGACAGTAATGTCCCTCTGCTTTGACTATGACAATAGTAATGTCCCTCTGCTTTGACTATGACAATAGTAATGTCCCTCTGCTTTGACTATGACAATAGTAATGTCCCTCTGCTTTGAATATGACAATAGTAATGTCCCTCTGCTTTGACTATGACAGTAATGTCCCTCTGCTTTGACTATGACAATAGTAATGTCCCTCTGCTTTGACTATGACAATAGTAATGTCCCTCTGCTTTGACTATGACAATAGTAATGTCCCTCTGCTTTGACTATGACAGTAATGTCCCTCTGCTTTGACTATGACAGTAATGTCCCTCTGCTTTGACTATGACAGTAATGTCCCTCTGCTTTGACTATGACAGTAATGTCCCTCTGCTTTGAATATGACAATAGTAATGTCCCTCTGCTTTGACTATGACAATAGTAATGTCCCTCTGCTTTGACTATGACAGTAATGTCCCTCTGCTTTGACTATGACAATAGTAATGTCCCTCTGCTTTGACTATGACAATAGTAATGTCCCTCTGCTTTGACTATGACAATAGTAATGTCCCTCTGCTTTGACTATGACAGTAATATCCCTCTGCTTTGACTATGACAGTAATGTCCCTCTGCTTTGACTATGACAGTAGTAATGTCCCTCTGCTTTGACTATGACAATAGTAATGTCCCTCTGCTTTGACTATGACAGTAGAAATGTCCCTCTGCTTTGACTATGACAGTAAATAATGAATAATTGAATAATGAATGTATTTCTTGAGAAGGGTGGAGGTCAGCTGATAGACAGGAAGCCTATAGAGTCAGGACTGTCTCCAAAATAGCACTCTATTCCCTATACAGAGGCCTACTTTTGACCAGGGCCCCGGAGCCATTCAGGACACACACTAGCATTAGTAGTACAGTCATGTCCCCTCTTCTCCAGCTGAGGATGTATCCATTTAAAAGACAGTGCCAGGGATAAAGAATGAGACAAGGTAAACACATAAGCCAATAGCTAGCCGCAAATGGGCTATATTGTATGAAGTAAACAAGTGGAGATAGATGACAGGAAGGTTTGACAGGAAGGGTGTAATGGGGGAGCAGCTAACAAGCTCACAACAAGCAGAGCCAGAAGGTGACCCATATGGCAGCATGTTCCCTGTTTGTTTATTTAACTCGGCAAGTCAGTTAAGAACAAATTCTTATTTACAATGACGGCCTACCCACGGTAGGACACGCCCCTATGGGACTCCCAATCACCGGGGCCGGATGTGATACAGCCTAGAATCGAACCAGGGACTGTAGTGACACCTCTTGCACTGAGATGCAGTGCCTTAGACCTCTGCGTCACTCAGGAGCCCAATATATAGTGCACTACTTTTGACCAGAGCCCATATGGCACCCTACTCCCTATATAGTGCACTACTTTTGACCAGAGCCCATATGGCACCCTACTCCCTATGTCACACGCCGGCTCATAGCCTGTGACAAAAATGAGGGGACACGAACAGGTATAGGCCAATTAAAAGTGTTCTTTATTATAAACGAAACTATTAACTTTAAACTAAGAAAAAGAATGAGGTGTGAAAGTATTATAATGTAAGGTGTATGTAAAGTGCATGGATGCGTGAATGTGTGTGTGTGAACATGACTGAGTGAAAACTATGCAAAACTACAAAGTAACAAACAAAACAGGATCATACCTGGAGGAGCAGAGAGAGAGAGGTGATTAGTAAGCAGTTTTATACCCTGAGCCCAGGTGGCTCCAATCACTAACGACCCTCTGCCTGCAGGAGGAACCGCCCCTGCACTGCAGAGGAGGAGCCGTGACACCCCCCTCCTTAAAATGAGGGTCCCACCCTCAACCCAACTTCCTCCAACATATTCAAAATAATTCAAATTTCCCAAAAAACAAATAAACAAAAAAAAGATACCAATCCCGGCTCCTAACAGTAGCCCCGTGTCCCCCAGCTGACTGTCCGCCCCTCAAACTCAGCAGCCCTGGTACCTGGGGAGCAATTTAAGAGGAAAGAGGCGCAGACAGCCCGTAGGGTCAGCAGAGAAAAGATACAAGCTAGGTTAAAGGAGCACGGGACAGAGCATCAGCAATGATATTGACTGGGGCAGCAGTCAACACTGACCTCACTGCTGGAGTGCCTTCAACTTTGCTTAGATCACGGGAGTGATAACATTTTAACAGGTTCACATGGCATAATTTAGAGGACTTCCTATGACTAGGGGTTTCAATAAGATAGTTCAAATCTGACACTTTACGCAACACAGTGAAAGGACCACAGTATTTTGCCTGAAAAGGTGAACTTACAAGAGGCAGAAGAGCAAGTACCCGATCACCGGGACTAAACTCACGCAGCTCAGCCTGTCCGTCATATTTCAGTTTCATTTTCCGTTGAGGACATTTTAGTTTTTCTTTCGCTAGTTCACCAGCCCTATACAACTTCAACCTAAAACCATTTACATAGTCAATAAGGTTCCGAGGTGGTTCCTCAGGCAAACAACCATCCTGCAACACTGCTAAAGGCCCACGCACCTTATGACCAAACACTAAGTCATTTGGGCTAAACCCTGTGCTTTCCTGCACTACTTCACGAGCAGCTAGTAACAGCCAAGGTAACCCCTCCTCCCAGTCGGCAGACAGTTCTGTACAATATGCACGAAGCAAGGATTTTAAAGTTTGATGAAAACGTTCCAAAGCTCCCTGGCTCTGGGCATGGAACGCAGTAGACTTGTTGTGTTTAACTTTAAGCTGTTTGAGAACCTGAGCAAATAAATGGGAGGTAAAGTTAGACCCCTGATCTGACTGGATGGTTTTTGGAATCCCAAATGTTGAAATAAATTGAGTTAACGCTTTAACTACTGATTTTGAAGTTATGGTACGCAAGGAAAAAGCTGCCGGATATCTGGTTGCTTGACACATAACAGTTAATAAGTAGCTATGACCTGACTTGGACCTTGGTAATGGCCCAACACAATCGATAATAAGATGCTCAAAAGGTTGCCCTACGGCTGGTATTGGATACAACGGTGCAGGCTTTACAACCTGATTTGGCTTGCTTGTGCGCTGACAAGTATCACAAGTTTTAATAAACGGAGATACATCCCGCTTTAAACGTGGCCAGAAAAAATAACGAAGTATGCGATCATTAGTTTTACGAACACCCATATGACCTGCCACATCACCATGTGAAGTTTGCAACACTTTATTTCGCAAGGTAGTTGGTACAACTATTTGATAGACTGGTTCTCCTAGACCCTGATCATAGTGTGGAACCCATTTCCTGACCAACAGCCCATCAAGAAGAAAATAACACTGAGCACTATTCCTCACCACTGAATCAGGAACCACTTTATCAAACAGATCAGCCAAAGTAGTATTGGCTTTTTGCTCAGCCATCAATGAATCTCTAGAACTAGTCAACTGTTCTGTCTGGAGTTTGACTGGCAACTCAAGACTTTCTGGCTTACTCTCAATCTCCTTACGAGAGGCTGCGCGGGTAACCGCACATACTGGAAATACCTCAGGAGACACACAGTTCTGATCCGGAGATTCCCTTGCAGGGGACACTGAAGGTTGCTTCTTACAGATGTTTAGTTTGCCATCTGCCCACACCTTACTACCTGCCAAGTCATTCCCCAAAATCATGTGGACTCCCTCTACTGGCAACTGGGGTCTAACCCCAACATCTACATCACCCTCTACTAGACCACATTTTAGGGTAACTTCATGTAAATCCTCTGAAGGAGCTTGAACAAAACTACTCAAAATGGAAGACATTTTCCTCAACCAATACAACTATTACAAATGCTCAAAAAAAACACAACTCACCTGCTGTCAGTCTGGGTTCAAGGACAGGAGCCACACCCCACTATCCTCCAAAAACTACTAACTAACTGGCCCTGGTCTTCGTGCAGTCACATGTGGTGGGGTTTTATGCACACAAAACCAGTGGAGTGGAAAAGACAACCAGAAACTGGCGGCCCTCCCATAACCACGGAGGTGCTCCCGAGCCGATGTAGGGGAAAAGGGAAAAGGATGCTCTACCCACGTTCACTGCCACCTAAAACAAAAACACCACAAGCCTCCTATTGACACTTGCTGATATGCCTGAACAGGAGAGGACTCCCACCTGAACAAAACCCAGAAAAACCCAGTGAATTGCTTAGCTACCAAGCTAACTGAACCAAAAGAACACATGGCTCTCAAAGCTCTCTTCAACAAAATTGGCCCAACCAAAACATACCCTCAAACAAAAAAAAATTGGCAAACTAAACTAAACTAACCCAAGTTAACTACAATCCCGGATGAGCCCCCACTTGTCACAAGCCGGCTCATAGCCTGTGACAAAAATGAGGGGACACGAACAGGTATAGGCCAATTAAAAGTGTTCTTTATTATAAACGAAACTATTAACTTTAAACTAAGAAAAAGAATGAGGTGTGAAAGTATTATAATGTAAGGTGTATGTAAAGTGCATGGATGCGTGAATGTGTGTGTGAACATGACTGAGTGAAAACTATGGAAAACTACAAAGTAACAAACAAAACAGGATCATACCTGGAGGAGCAGAGAGAGAGAAGTGATTAGTAAGCAGTTTTATACCCTGAGCCCAGGTGGCTCCAATCACTAACGACCCTCTGCCTGCAGGAGGAACCGCCCCTGCACTGCAGAGGAGGAGCCGTGACACTATATAGTGCACTATGACTGATCAACAGTACTACTCCATTTAGGGAATAGGGTGCCATTTGAGATGAATCTCCAGCCTGTCTGGGCTTTTGATTTCAGAAATGACATTAAAATTTAACTGCTAAACTGTCACTCAGGCTGTGGGATGGAACATTACTGTCATAGTCAAAGCAGAGGGACATTACTGTCATAGTCAAAGCAGAGGAACATTACTACTGTCATAGTCAAAGCAGAGGGACATTATTGTCATAGTCAAAGCAGAGGGACATTACTACTGTCATAGTCAAAGCAGAGGAACATTACTACTGTCATAGTCAAAGCAGAGGGACATTAATGTCATAGTCAAAGCAGAGGAACATTACTACTGTCATAGTCAAAGCAGAGGGACATTACTATTGTCATAGTCAAAGCAGAGGGACATTACTACTGTCATAGTCAAAGCAGAGGAACATTACTGTCATAGTCAAAGCAGAGGAACATTACTGTCATAGTCAAAGCAGAGGGACATTACTGTCATAGTCAAAGCAGAGGGACATTACTGTCATAGACATTACTGTTATGTTGTCCCTCCAGACCAGTCAGTATTGTCCCTGTTATGTTGTCTCTCCAGACCAGTCAGTATTGTTCCTGTTATGTTGTCTCTCCAGACCAGTCAGTATGGTGCCTGTTATGTTGTCCCTCCAGACCAGTCAGTATGGTCCCTGTTATGTTGTCCCTCCAGACCAGTCAGTATTGTTCCTGTTATGTTGTCCCTCCAGACCAGTCAGTATGGTCCCTGTTATGTTGTCCCTCCAGACCAGTCAGTATGGTCCCTGTTATGTTGTCCCTCCAGACCAGTCAGTATGGTTCCTGTTATGTTGTCCCTCCAGACCAGTCAGTATGGTTCCTGTTATGTTGTCCCTCCAGACCAGTCAGTATGGTCCCTGTTATGTTGTCCCTCCAGACCAGTCAGTATGGTCCCTGTTATGTTGTCCCTCCAGACCAGTCAGTATGGTGCCTGTTATGTTGTCCCTCCAGACCAGTCAGTATGGTGCCTGTTATGTTGTCCCTCCAGACCAGTCAGTATGGTCCCTGTTATGTTGTCCCTCCAGACCAGTCAGTATGGTTCCTGTTATGTTGTCTCTCCAGACCAGTCAGTATGGTGCCTGTTATGTTGTCCCTCCAGACCAGTCAGTATTGTTCCTGTTATGTTGTCCCTCCAGACCAGTCAGTATGGTCCCTGTTATGTTGTCCCTCCAGACCAGTCAGTATGGTCCCTGTTATGTTGTCCCTCCAGACCAGTCAGTATGGTCCCTGTTATGTTGTCCCTCCAGACCAGTCAGTATTGTTCCAGTTATGTTGTCCCTCCAGACCAGTCAGCATGCTGCCTGTTATGTTGTCCCTCCAGACCAGTCAGTATTGTTCCAGTTATGTTGTCCCTCCAGACCAGTCAGTATGGTCCCTGTTATGTTGTCCCTCCAGACCAGTCAGTATGGTCCCTGTTATGTTGTCCCTCCAGACCAGTCAGTATGGTACCTGTTATGTTGTCCCTCCAGACCAGTCAGTATGGTACCTGTTATGTTGTCCCTCCAGACCAGTCAGTATGGTCCCTGTTATGTTGTCCCTCCAGACCAGTCAGTATGGTACCTGTTATGTTGTCCCTCCAGACCAGTCAGTATGGTACCTGTTATGTTGTCCCTCCAGACCAGTCAGTATGGTACCTGTTATGTTGTGCCTCCAGACCAGTCAGTATGGTCCCTGTTATGTTGTCCCTCCAGACCAGTCAGTATGGTCCCTGTTATGTTGTCCCTCCAGACCAGTCAGTATGGTACCTGTTATGTTGTCCCTCCAGACCAGTCAGTATGGTCCCTGTTATCTTGTCCCTCCAGACCAGTCAGTATTGTTCCTGTTATGTTGTCCCTCCAGACCAGTCAGTATGGTACCTGTTATGTTGTCCCTCCAGACCAGTCAGTATGGTCCCTGTTATGTTGTCCCTCCAGACCAGTCAGTATGGTCCCTGTTATGTTGTCCCTCCAGACCAGTCAGTATTGTCCCTGTTATGTTGTCCCTCCAGACCAGTCAGTATTGTTCCTGCTATGTTGTCCCTCCAGACCAGTCAGTATGGTCCCTGTTATGTTGTCCCTCCACACCAGTCAGTATTGTTCCTGTTATGTTGTCCCTCCAGACCAGTCAGTATGGTGCCTGCTATGTTGTCCCTCCAGACCAGTCAGTATGGTCCCTGTTATGTTGTCCCTCCAGACCAGTGAGTATGGTCCATGTTATGTTGTCCCTCCAGACCAGTCAGTATGGTCTCTGTTATGTTGTCCCTCCAGACCAGTCAGTATGGTCCCTGTTATGTTGTCCCTCCAGACCAGTCAGTATGGTCCCTGTTATGTTGTCCCTCCAGACCAGTCAGTATGGTCCCTGTTATGTTGTCCCTCCAGACCAGTCAGTATTGTTCCTGTTATGTTGTCCCTCCAGACCAGTCAGTATGGTCCCTGTTATGTTGTCCCTCCAGACCAGTCAGTATGGTCCCTGTTATGTTGTCCCTCCAGACCAGTCAGTATTGTTCCTGTTATGTTGTCCCTCCAGACCAGTCAGTATGGTCCCTGTTATGTTGTCCCTCCAGAACATTCAGTATGGTCCCTGTTATGTTGTCCCTCCAGACCAGTCAGTATTGTTCCTGTTATGTTGTCCCTCCAGACCAGTCATTATGGTCCCTGTTATCTTGTCCCTCCAGACCAGTCAGTATGGTCCCTGTTATGTTGTCCCTCCAGACCAGTCAGTATGGTCCCTGTTATCTTGTCCCTCCAGACCAGTCAGTATGGTCCCTGTTATGTTGTCCCTCCAGACCAGTCAGTATGGTCCCTGTTATGTTGTCCCTCCAGACCAGTCAGTATGGTCCCTGTTATGTTGTCCCTCCAGACCAGTCAGTATGGTCCCTGTTATGTTGTCCCTCCAGACCAGTCAGTATTGTTCCTGTTATGTTGTCCCTCCAGACCAGTCAGTATTGTTCCTGTTATGTTGTCCCTCCAGACCAGTCAGTATGGTCCCTGTTATGTTGTCCCTCCAGACCAGTCAGTATGGTCCCTGTTATGTTGTCCCTCCAGACCAGTCAGTATGGTCCCTGTTATGTTGTCCCTCCAGACCAGTCAGTATGGTCCCTGTTATGTTGTCCCTCCAGACCAGTCAGTATGGTCCCTGTTATGTTGTCCCTCCAGACCAGTCAGTATGGTCCCTGTTATGTTGTCCCTCCAGACCAGTCAGTATGGTCCCTGTTATGTTGTCCCTCCAGACCAGTCAGTATGCTGCCTGTTATGTTGTCCCTCCAGACCAGTCAGTATTGTTCCAGTTATGTTGTCCCTCCAGACCAGTCAGTATGGTCCCTGTTATGTTGTCCCTCCAGACCAGTCAGTATTGTTCCTGTTATGTTGTCCCTCCAGACCAGTCAGTATTGTTCCTGTTATGTTGTCCCTCCAGACCAGTCAGTATTGTTCCTGTTATGTTGTCCCTCCAGACCAGTCAGTATGGTCCCTGTTATGTTGTCCCTCCAGACCAGTCAGTATTGTTCCTGTTATGTTGTCCCTCCAGACCAGTCAGTATTGTTCCTGTTATGTTGTCCCTCCAGACCAGTCAGTATTGTTCCTGTTATGTTGTCCCTCCAGACCAGTCAGTATTGTTCCTGTTATGTTGTCCCTCCAGACCAGTCAGTATTGTTCCTGTTATGTTGTCCCTCCAGACCAGTCAGTATTGTCCCTGTTATGTTGTCCCTCCAGACCAGTCAGTATTGTTCCTGTTATGTTGTCCCTCCAGACCAGTCAGTATGGTTCCTGTTATGTTGTCCCTCCAGACCAGTCAGTATTGTCCCTGTTATGTTGTCCCTCCAGACCAGTCAGTATTGTTCCTGTTATGTTGTCCCTCCAGACCAGTCAGTATGGTCCCTGTTATGTTGTCCCTCCAGACCAGTCAGTATGGTCCCTGTTATGTTGTCCCTCCAGACCAGTCAGTATTGTTCCTGTTATCTTGTCCCTCCAGACCAGTCAGTATTGTTCCTGTTATCTTGTCCCTCCAGACCAGTCAGTATTGTCCCTGTTATGTTGTCCCTCCAGACCAGTCAGTATTGTTCCTGTTATGTTGTCCCTCCAGACCAGTCAGTATGGTCCCTGTTATGTTGTCCCTCCAGACCAGTCAGTATGGTCCCTGTTATGTTGTCCCTCCAGACCAGTCAGTATTGTTCCTGTTATCTTGTCCCTCCAGACCAGTCAGTATGGTCCCTGTTATGTTGTCCCTCCAGACCAGTCAGTATGGTCCCTGTTATGTTGTCCCTCCAGACCAGTCAGTATGGTCCCTGTTATGTTGTCCCTCCAGACCAGTCAGTATGGTCCCTGTTATGTTGTCCCTCCAGACCAGTCAGTATGGTCCCTGTTATGTTGTCCCTCCAGACCAGTCAGTATGGTCCCTGTTATGTTGTCCCTCCAGACCAGTCAGTATTGTTCCTGTTATGTTGTCCCTCCAGACCAGTCAGTATGGTCCCTGTTATGTTGTCCCTCCAGACCAGTCAGTATTGTTCCTGTTATCTTGTCCCTCCAGACCAGTCAGTATTGTTCCTGTTATCTTGTCCCTCCAGACCAGTCAGTATTGTCCCTGTTATGTTGTCCCTCCAGACCAGTCAGTATTGTTCCTGTTATGTTGTCCCTCCAGACCAGTCAGTATGGTCCCTGTTATGTTGTCCCTCCAGACCAGTCAGTATGGTCCCTGTTATGTTGTCCCTCCAGACCAGTCAGTATTGTTCCTGTTATCTTGTCCCTCCAGACCAGTCAGTATGGTCCCTGTTATGTTGTCCCTCCAGACCAGTCAGTATGGTCTCTGTTATGTTGTCCCTCCAGACCAGTCAGTATGGTCCCTGTTATGTTGTCCCTCCAGACCAGTCAGTATGGTCCCTGTTATGTTGTCCCTCCAGACCAGTCAGTATGGTCCCTGTTATGTTGTCCCTCCAGACCAGTCAGTATGGTCTCTGTTATGTTGTCCCTCCAGACCAGTCAGTATGGTCCCTGTTATGTTGTCCCTCCAGACCAGTCAGTATGGTCCATGTTATGTTGTCCCTCCAGACCAGTCAGTATGGTCCCTGTTATGTTGTCCCTCCAGACCAGTCAGTGTGGTCCCTGTTATGTTGTCCCTCCAGACCAGTCAGTATGGTCCCTGTTATGTTGTCCCTCCAGACCAGTCAGTATGGTCCCTGTTATGTTGTCCCTCCAGACCAGTCAGTATGGTCCCTGTTATGTTGTCCCTCCAGACCAGTCAGTATGGTCCCTGTTATGTTGTCCCTCCAGACCAGTCAGTATTGTTCCTGTTATCTTGTCCCTCCAGACCAGTCAGTATTGTTCCTGTTATGTTGTCCCTCCAGACCAGTCAGTATGGTCCCTGTTATGTTGTCCCTCCAGACCAGTCAGTATGGTCCCTGTTATGTTGTCCCTCCAGACCAGTCAGTATGCTGCCTGTTATGTTGTCCCTCCAGACCAGTCAGTATGGTCCCTGTTATGTTGTCCCTCCAGACCAGTCAGTATGGTACCTGTTATGTTGTCCCTCCAGACCAGTCAGTATTGTCCCTGTTATGTTGTCCCTCCAGACCAGTCAGTATTGTTCCTGTTATGTTGTCCCTCCAGACCAGTCAGTATGGTCCCTGTTATGTTGTCCCTCCAGACCAGTCAGTATGGTCCCTGTTATGTTGTCCCTCCAGACCAGTCAGTATTGTTCCTGTTATCTTGTCCCTCCAGACCAGTCAGTATTGTCCCTGTTATGTTGTCCCTCCAGACCAGTCAGTA
This sequence comes from Salvelinus namaycush, assembly GCF_016432855.1. Taxonomy (NCBI): domain Eukaryota; kingdom Metazoa; phylum Chordata; class Actinopteri; order Salmoniformes; family Salmonidae; genus Salvelinus; species Salvelinus namaycush. Next base: position 52,249,883 of record NC_052312.1, on the reverse strand, counting down.
TGGTCCCTGTTATGTTGTCCCTCCAGACCAGTCAGTATGGTCCCTGTTATGTTGTCCCTCCAGACCAGTCAGTATTGTTCATGTTATCTTGTCCCTCCAGACCAGTCAGTATGGTCCCTGTTATGTTGTCCCTCCAGACCAGTCAGTATGGTCCCTGTTATGTTGTCCCTCCAGACCAGTCAGTATGGTCCCTGTTATGTTGTCCCTCCAGACCAGTCAGTATGCTGCCTGTTATGTTGTCCCTCCAGACCAGTCAGTATTGTTCCAGTTATGTTGTCCCTCCAGACCAGTCAGTATGGTCCCTGTTATGTTGTCCCTCCAGACCAGTCAGTATTGTTCCTGTTATGTTGTCCCTCCAGACCAGTCAGTATTGTTCCTGTTATGTTGTCCCTCCAGACCAGTCAGTATTGTTCCTGTTATGTTGTCCCTCCAGACCAGTCAGTATGGTCCCTGTTATGTTGTCCCTCCAGACCAGTCAGTATTGTTCCTGTTATGTTGTCCCTCCAGACCAGTCAGTATTGTTCCTGTTATGTTGTCCCTCCAGACCAGTCAGTATTGTCCCTGTTATGTTGTCCCTCCAGACCAGTCAGTATGGTTCCTGTTATGTTGTCCCTCCAGACCAGTCAGTATTGTCCCTGTTATGTTGTCCCTCCAGACCAGTCAGTATTGTTCCTGTTATGTTGTCCCTCCAGACCAGTCAGTATGGTCCCTGTTATGTTGTCCCTCCAGACCAGTCAGTATGGTCCCTGTTATGTTGTCCCTCCAGACCAGTCAGTATTGTTCCTGTTATCTTGTCCCTCCAGACCAGTCAGTATTGTTCCAGTTATGTTGTCCCTCCAGACCAGTCAGTATTGTCCCTGTTATGTTGTCCCTCCAGACCAGTCAGTATTGTTCCTGTTATGTTGTCCCTCCAGACCAGTCAGTATGGTCCCTGTTATGTTGTCCCTCCAGACCAGTCAGTATGGTCCCTGTTATGTTGTCCCTCCAGACCAGTCAGTATTGTTCCTGTTATCTTGTCCCTCCAGACCAGTCAGTATGGTCCCTGTTATGTTGTCCCTCCAGACCAGTCAGTATGGTCCCTGTTATGTTGTCCCTCCAGACCAGTCAGTATGGTCCCTGTTATGTTGTCCCTCCAGACCAGTCAGTATGGTCCCTGTTATGTTGTCCCTCCAGACCAGTCAGTATTGTTCCTGTTATGTTGTCCCTCCAGACCAGTCAGTATTGTTCCTGTTATCTTGTCCCTCCAGACCAGTCAGTATTGTCCCTGTTATGTTGTCCCTCCAGACCAGTCAGTATTGTTCCTGTTATGTTGTCCCTCCAGACCAGTCAGTATGGTCCCTGTTATGTTGTCCCTCCAGACCAGTCAGTATTGTTCCTGTTATCTTGTCCCTCCAGACCAGTCAGTATGGTCCCTGTTATGTTGTCCCTCCAGACCAGTCAGTATTGTTCCTGTTATGTTGTCCCTCCAGACCAGTCAGTATGGTCCCTGTTATGTTGTCCCTCCAGACCAGTCAGTATTGTTCCTGTTATGTTGTCCCTCCAGACCAGTCAGTATTGTTCCTGTTATGTTGTCCCTCCAGACCAGTCAGTACGGTCCCTGTTATGTTGTCCCTCCAGACCAGTCAGTATGGTCCCTGTTATGTTGTCCCTCCAGACCAGTCAGTATGGTCCCTGTTATGTTGTCCCTCCAGACCAGTCAGTATGGTCCCTGTTATGTTGTCCCTCCAGACCAGTCAGTATTGTTCCTGTTATGTTGCCCTCCAGACCAGTCAGTATGGTCCCTGTTATGTTGTCCCTCCAGACCAGTCAGTATGGTCTCTGTTATGTTGTCCCTCCAGACCAGTCAGTATGGTCCCTGTTATGTTGTCCCTCCAGACCAGTCAGTATGGTCCATGTTATGTTGTCCCTCCAGACCAGTCAGTATGGTCCCTGTTATGTTGTCCCTCCAGACCAGTCAGTGTGGTCCCTGTTATGTTGTCCCTCCAGACCAGTCAGTATGGTCCCTGTTATGTTGTCCCTCCAGACAAGTCAGTATGGTCCCTGTTATGTTGTCCCTCCAGACCAGTCAGTATGGTCCCTGTTATGTTGTCCCTCCAGACCAGTCAGTATGGTCCCTGTTATGTTGTCCCTCCAGACCAGTCAGTATTGTTCCTGTTATCTTGTCCCTCCAGACCAGTCAGTATTGTTCCTGTTATGTTGTCCCTCCAGACCAGTCAGTATGGTCCCTGTTATGTTGTCCCTCCAGACCAGTCAGTATGGTCCCTGTTATGTTGTCCCTCCAGACCAGTCAGTATGCTGCCTGTTATGTTGTCCCTCCAGACCAGTCAGTATTGTCCCTGTTATGTTGTCCCTCCAGACCAGTCAGTATTGTCCCTGTTATGTTGTCCCTCCAGACCAGTCAGTATTGTTCCTGTTATGTTGTCCCTCCAGACCAGTCAGTATGGTGCCTGTTATGTTGTCCCTCCAGACCAGTCAGTATGGTCCCTGTTATGTTGTCCCTCCAGACCAGTCAGTATTGTTCCTGTTATGTTGTCCCTCCAGACCAGTCAGTATGGTCCCTGTTATGTTGTCCCTCCAGACCAGTCAGTATTGTTCCTGTTATGTTGTCCCTCCAGACCAGTCAGTATTGTTCCTGTTATGTTGTCCCTCCAGACCAGTCAGTACGGTCCCTGTTATGTTGTCCCTCCAGACCAGTCAGTATGGTCCCTGTTATGTTGTCCCTCCAGACCAGTCAGTATGGTCCCTGTTATGTTGTCCCTCCAGACCAGTCAGTATGGTCCCTGTTATGTTGTCCCTCCAGACCAGTCAGTATTGTTCCTGTTATGTTGCCCTCCAGACCAGTCAGTATGGTCCCTGTTATGTTGTCCCTCCAGACCAGTCAGTATGGTCTCTGTTATGTTGTCCCTCCAGACCAGTCAGTATGGTCCCTGTTATGTTGTCCCTCCAGACCAGTCAGTATGGTCCATGTTATGTTGTCCCTCCAGACCAGTCAGTATGGTCCCTGTTATGTTGTCCCTCCAGACCAGTCAGTGTGGTCCCTGTTATGTTGTCCCTCCAGACCAGTCAGTATGGTCCCTGTTATGTTGTCCCTCCAGACAAGTCAGTATGGTCCCTGTTATGTTGTCCCTCCAGACCAGTCAGTATGGTCCCTGTTATGTTGTCCCTCCAGACCAGTCAGTATGGTCCCTGTTATGTTGTCCCTCCAGACCAGTCAGTATTGTTCCTGTTATCTTGTCCCTCCAGACCAGTCAGTATTGTTCCTGTTATGTTGTCCCTCCAGACCAGTCAGTATGGTCCCTGTTATGTTGTCCCTCCAGACCAGTCAGTATGGTCCCTGTTATGTTGTCCCTCCAGACCAGTCAGTATGCTGCCTGTTATGTTGTCCCTCCAGACCAGTCAGTATTGTCCCTGTTATGTTGTCCCTCCAGACCAGTCAGTATTGTCCCTGTTATGTTGTCCCTCCAGACCAGTCAGTATTGTTCCTGTTATGTTGTCCCTCCAGACCAGTCAGTATGGTGCCTGTTATGTTGTCCCTCCAGACCAGTCAGTATGGTCCCTGTTATGTTGTCCCTCCAGACCAGTCAGTATGGTCCCTGTTATGTTGTCCCTCCAGACCAGTCAGTATTGTCCCTGTTATGTTGTCCCTCCAGACCAGTCAGTATTGTTCCTGTTATCTTGTCCCTCCAGACCAGTCAGTATGGTCCCTGTTATGTTGTCCCTCCAGACCAGTCAGTATGGTCCCTGTTATGTTGTCCCTCCAGACCAGTCAGTATGGTCCCTGTTATGTTGTCCCTCCAGACCAGTCAGTATTGTTCCTGTTATGTTGTCCCTCCAGACCAGTCAGTATTGTCCCTGTTATGTTGTCCCTCCAGACCAGTCAGTATTGTTCCTGTTATGTTGTCCCTCCAGACCAGTCAGTATGGTCCCTGTTATGTTGTCCCTCCAGACCAGTCAGTATTGTTCCTGTTATGTTGTCCCTCCAGACCAGTCAGTATTGTTCCTGTTATGTTGTCCCTCCAGACCAGTCAGTATTGTTCCTGTTATGTTGTCCCTCCAGACCAGTCAGTATGGTTCCTGTTATGTTGTCCCTCCAGACCAGTCAGTATTGTTCCTGTTATGTTGTCCCTCCAGACCAGTCAGTATGGTTCCTGTTATGTTGTCCCTCCAGACCAGTCAGTATTGTTCCTGTTATGTTGTCCCTCCAGACCAGTCAGTATTGTTCCTGTTATGTTGTCCCTCCAGACCAGTCAGTATGGTTCCTGTTATGTTGTCCCTCCAGACCAGTCAGTATTGTACCTGTTATGTTGTCCCTCCAGACCAGTCAGTATTGTTCCTGTTATGTTGTCCCTCCAGACCAGTCAGTATGGTCCCTGTTATGTTGTCCCTCCAGACCAGTCAGTATGGTCCCTGTTATGTTGTCCCTCCAGACCAGTCAGTATGGTCCCTGTTATGTTGTCCCTCCAGACCAGTCAGTATTGTCCCTGTTATGTTGTCCCTCCAGACCAGTCAGTATTGTTCCTGCTATGTTGTCCCTCCAGACCAGTCAATATGGTGCCTGTTATGTTGTCCCTCCAGACCAGTCAGTATTGTTCCTGTTATGTTGTCCCTCCAGACCAGTCAGTATGATCCCTGTTATGTTGTCCCTCCAGACCAGTCAGTATGGTTCCTGTTATGTTGTCCCTCCAGACCAGTCAGTATTGTTCCTGTTATGTTGTCCCTCCAGACCAGTCAGTATGGTGCCTGTTATGTTGTCCCTCCAGACCAGTCAGTATGGTCCCTGTCATGTTGTCCCTCCAGACCAGTCAGTATGGTCCCTGTTATGTTGTCCCTCCAGACCAGTCAGTATGGTCCCTGTTATGTTGTCCCTCCAGACCAGTCAGTATGCTGCCTGTTATGTTGTCCCTCCAGACCAGTCAGTATGGTCCCTGTTATGTTGTCCCTCCAGACCAGTCAGTATGGTCCCTGTTATGTTGTCCCTCCAGACCAGTCAGTATGCTGCCTGTTATGTTGTCCCTCCAGACCAGTCAGTATGGTCCCTGTTATGTTGTCCCTCCAGACCAGTCAGTATGCTGCCTGTTATGTTGTCCCTCCAGACCAGTCAGTATGGTCCCTGTTATGTTGTCCCTCCAGACCAGTCAGTATGGTACCTGTTATGTTGTCCCTCCAGACCAGTCAGTATGGTCCCTGTTATGTTGTCCCTCCAGACCAGTCAGTATGGTCCCTGTTATGTTGTCCCTCCAGACCAGTCAGTATGCTGCCTATTATGTTGTCCCTCCAGACCAGTCAGTATGGTCCCTGTTATGTTGTCCCTCCAGACCAGTCAGTATTGTTCCTGTTATGTTGTCCCTCCAGACCAGTCAGTATGGTGCCTGTTATGTTGTCCCTCCAGACCAGTCAGTATGGTCCCTGTTATGTTGTCCCTCCAGACCAGTCAGTATGGTCCCTGTTATGTTGTCCCTCCAGACCAGTCAGTATGGTCCCTGTTATGTTGTCCCTCCAGACCAGTCAGTATGCTGCCTGTTATGTTGTCCCTCCAGACCAGTCAGTATGGTCCCTGTTATGTTGTCCCTCCAGACCAGTCAGTATTGTCCCTGTTATGTTGTCCCTCCAGACCAGTCAGTATTGTTCCTGCTATGTTGTCCCTCCAGACCAGTCAATATGGTGCCTGTTATGTTGTCCCTCCAGACCAGTCAGTATTGTTCCTGTTATGTTGTCCCTCCAGACCAGTCAGTATGATCCCTGTTATGTTGTCCCTCCAGACCAGTCAGTATGGTTCCTGTTATGTTGTCCCTCCAGACCAGTCAGTATTGTTCCTGTTATGTTGTCCCTCCAGACCAGTCAGTATGGTGCCCTGTTATGTTGTCCCTCCAGACCAGTCAGTATGGTCCCTGTCATGTTGTCCCTCCAGACCAGTCAGTATGGTCCCTGTTATGTTGTCCCTCCAGACCAGTCAGTATGGTCCCTGTTATGTTGTCCCTCCAGACCAGTCAGTATGCTGCCTGTTATGTTGTCCCTCCAGACCAGTCAGTATGGTCCCTGTTATGTTGTCCCTCCAGACCAGTCAGTATGGTCCCTGTTATGTTGTCATTCCAGACCAGTCAGTATGGTCCCTGTTATGTTGTCCCTCCAGACCAGTCAGTATGGTCCCTGTTATGTTGTCCCTCCAGACCAGTCAGTATGCTGCCTGTTATGTTGTCCCTCCAGACCAGTCAGTATGGTCCCTGTTATGTTGTCCCTCCAGACCAGTCAGTATGGTCCCTGTTATGTTGTCCCTCCAGACCAGTCAGTATGGTGCCTTTTATGTTGTCCCTCCAGACCAGTCAGTATGGTCCCTGTTATGTTGTCCCTCCAGACCAGTCAGTATGGTACCTGTTATGTTGTCCCTCCAGACCAGTCAGTATGGTCCCTGTTATGTTGTCCCTCCAGACCAGTCAGTATGGTCCCTGTTATGTTGTCCCTCCAGACCAGTCAGTATGCTGCCTGTTATGTTGTCCCTCCAGACCAGTCAGTATGGTCCCTGTTATGTTGTCCCTCCAGACCAGTCAGTATTGTTCCTGTTATGTTGTCCCTCCAGACCAGTCAGTATGGTGCCTGTTATGTTGTCCCTCCAGACCAGTCAGTATGGTCCCTGTTATGTTGTCCCTCCAGACCAGTCAGTATGGTCCCTGTTATGTTGTCCCTCCAGACCAGTCAGTATGGTCCCTGTTATGTTGTCCCTCCAGACCAGTCAGTATGGTCCCTGTTATGTTGTCCCTCCAGACCAGTCAGTATGGTCCCTGTTATGTTGTCCCTCCAGACCAGTCAGTATGCTGCCTGTTATGTTGTCCCTCCAGACCAGTCAGTATGGTCCCTGTTATGTTGTCCCTCCAGACCAGTCAGTATTGTTCCTGTTATCTTGTCCCTCCAGACCAGTCAGTATGCTGCCTGTTATGTTGTCCCTCCAGACCAGTCAGTATTGTCCCTGTTATGTTGTCCCTCCAGACCAGTCAGTATGGTCCCTGTTATGTTGTCCCTCCAGACCAGTCAGTATTGTTCCTGTTATGTTGTCCCTCCAGACCAGTCAGTATGGTCCCTGTTATGTTGTCCCTCCAGACCAGTCAGTATGGTCCCTGTTATGTTGTCCCTCCAGACCAGTCAGTATGGTCCCTGTTATGTTGTCCCTCCAGACCAGTCAGTATGCTGCCTGTTATGTTGTCCCTCCAGACCAGTCAGTATGGTGCCTGTTATGTTGTCCCTCCAGACCAGTCAGTATGGTCCCTGTTATCTTGTCCCTCCAGACCAGTCAGTATGGTGCCTGCTATGTTGTCCCTCCAGACCAGTCAGTATGGTCCCTGTTATGTTGTCCCTCCAGACCAGTCAGTATGGTGCCTGTTATCTTGTCCCTCCAGACCAGTCAGTATGGTGCCTGCTATGTTGTCCCTCCAGACCAGTCAGTATGGTCCCTGTTATGTTGTCCCTCCAGACCAGTCAGTATGGTGCCTGTTATGTTGTCCCTCCAGACCAGTCATTATTGTTCCTGTTATGTTGTCCCTCCAGACCAGTCAGTATGGTCCCTGTTATGTTGTCCCTCCAGACCAGTCAGTATGGTCCCTGTTATGTTGTCCCTCCAGACCAGTCAGTATGGTCCCTGTTATGTTGTCCCTCCAGACCAGTCAGTATGGTCCCTGTTATGTTGTCCCTCCAGACCAGTCAGTATGCTGCCTGCTATGTTGTCCCTCCAGACCAGTCAGTATTGTTCCTGTTATGTTGTCCCTGTTGTACTCCACTTATAATAGATTGGTCTTGTTGTTGTTGAGAGTGGTGGGGGGGGGACACCCATGAGATATAATAAACAGGTTTTAGTCCAGTGAAGAAATGGAGTGTAGTAATATAGTTTTTCATTAAGCTTTAAAACATTTACCACTACATCAGTGCAGCCCGTTTTTTATTGGCATATCTGTCGTAGCAAACTGTCAGTCACAGTAGATAGATGACTCTCCGTCCGTCATCTCCACTGGTGTGACAGGTGGCTTTCAGCCTCGTCATCAATTATGCAGCAGCGCCCCCTGTCTTCTTCGTGGACAACTACCTAGTCATGGATATCAAATGGTCCCCTTGGATCAATGACTCCTTTCATTTCTGACTGAAGACTGGGCAGGTGCTATGTTGGGTTGTAGACGTTGTTCTTATGAGGCTATTCCGTCAAAAAAACAAAAAAAGCACAGGCCATTTTTTCTATAGAGGCGTAATATGTTTGGAAACCAAAATCCTCTCCTCGCCTTACAAGTAGAGAGGGGTTGGGGGGGGTACTATTTCTTTAATAAGGTGTTTTTGTTAATAAACAATGAATTTAGACACCATGACGTCACCGCTGTAGACTATGTCCACCCGAAAAGGAGTGTACACACTAGTCTATATGGGTTAGGAGCCTAACTGCCAGAGGGGTTTTAAACTCGACAGTAACGATAACGCATACTGTTTTAGCCTACATATATATCCCTCTGAGGAATTAATCCCGGCGGCGACATCTGCCGCGTCAAATAACATCTTTACGCAACGCTTCCTGGCGCCTGTCAATGTCGCCTAGTGCAGCAAGGGATCAGAGTCTCTCCGTGCAATTAATATTTGAAGGCGAAACTTTAGCCTGTTCCGGTTACTGAACGTTTGAAGACATTTGGAACGTAGCGTTGAAATAATCCCATTGGAACATAAAGCTACGCCGAAAGTCGCATCGTTCTGGGCGGTGAGTTGATGCGCGTCCAACCCCTCTAGTCACACACTGATGTGATGTAGCTAGCTATTTGAGTTGAGCCTGATGGAAATAGAGACGTATTCAACCGCATATAATTGATTTGTCATGGTCATTTGGATATTCATGTAGAATTAACTTATGTACATATATTATGGTAATGAGGCAACGTATTTCTTAAATATCTTGGGGACGTTCCCTTTGACGACAGACAGCGTGCGGTTTTATTGAATAATTTGACAATGAGTGATGTTACATTGTGTGTCCTAGATGAGGTCATGTCCCTATTATTTAGGCCGAGTGAAAATTAAGATAATTTGGCGGCTCTACATTCATGTATCGCCAGCCTTTTAGTCCAGATGGGATGGCAGGGGTGGGTGGGGTGACCGCATGCCAAGGGATTTTCGACTGACAACAAAACATGACCTTTTAAATGTGCACATTTGCACGACAACATCACTGAACACCCAGCAGCAGCACAACGTTTAATTTGGGGGAGATTACATTGTAGCGTGGCCAGTTACAAAATAGCCTACAAGAGCAAATGGCATGCTCTTGTAAACATCCTAGCTCATGCTAAAAGAGGGGTCACGCAATTGTTCAGGTTAATAATACTCCTTGTTCCTCTGGTTTTTTATAGGGTTCGACTCGAACTGAAACACTTTTGAAAACTCTGTGTTCTGCGTGGACGTGTGTTCCTGTCTCGTCCCCATTCCGCCTAAATCGCAGCAGATGGAGGGTTGCTGAGACCCGGGGAATGAGATACGCATCTTTTGACTCGTCGAGGCAGCATCCGAACAGCTGCAGGAGCTCGCTCGCTCCCTCTCTCCATCTCACTCTCTCCCGTACGCAGGAAAGAACGGAACGGAACACTTAAGTTTTACAGCAAGGACCTTCCTTAAATTCGGTAGATTCAACGAATTTTATGATTTGCAACTTAGCCTTAAAATTCTATTTGCATGGTTGTAACCTCGATGATGGTCTTACTATCGGCGCCAAGGGGAGATGTAAGCTGATTCGTTGGAGGTGGGTTGTAGCCGTAGCAGCGCTGTGCTGACTGACAAAGCGACAGACCGACAGAGCGAGGAGAGCAGAGGAGCTGTCCATAGGCTGGTGGTGCTGATGCGGCGGCTCTGAGAAAAGCAGAGAAACCGAGCATGGCTGCTGGGAAGTTACTGCTCTACGCCGGCCTGTCCCTCTCTCTGTGCGCCCTAGGAATGCTAGCAGTGGCAATCTGTTCCGACCACTGGTACGAGACTGACGCGCGGAGGTATCGGGAGCGCTGTCGGAGCTTCTCCAGCCGCAAGAACCCAGGCTTTATCTACATCCCCAACAACAGCCTCCCTCTGCGGGCTAGCCGCTCCAGACTGGACCGCTGGGAGGACAAGCTGCTCCTAGCCCGGAACAGAAGGCAGCTGTTCGCTATGTCCGCCGCGGACGAATGTAGCAGGCAGTACAACTCTACCAACATGGGACTGTGGAGCAAATGCCACCGACTGGACTTCGACCAGGACGTAGAAGACCTCATTCGCAAAGGTAAGAGAGAGGAAACGTATAATACAGTACAGAATTGTTTACAATAAGACAGTAAGTCTACTGTTACATTATGGGAGTCTATCTGTGTGTAGTCTATGTGTTTACCTAACCAACCATCAAGCCACTATGAATGTCGCTCATATTGGGGAAATTATGAAATAGTCTGTCTTGGTTGACCGTGGTTAGTTGTGCATCTTCACAAGCCCCTGGCTAGACAATTAGGCTCCAGAAGAATCATATTATTCACGTTCTTATGCATCTCTCTCAGAGAGAGCGTGGTCAGATAGAGAGACGTCACCACCACCTCTGTAATGCTGGATCCAAATGGCCTTCAGCTGAGTCGTGTGTGTCATGTTGTAGGAGGAGAGTACAGGCTATCATTTGAGGCTGATGCACCATGGCAACACACAGCTCTGATCCAGTAGATGGTAGGCCTGCTGCTTGCTGTAACTACAGCTCAATTCTCACATCTACCTCTCGCTGTCTCTCTACCTCTGTGTCTCTACCTCTCTCTGTGTCTCTCTCTCTGTGTCTCTACCGCTCTCTCTCTCTGTGTCTCTACCTCTCTCTCTCTGTGTCTCTACCTCTCTCTCTCTCTGTGTCTCTACCTCTGCCTCTATCTCTGTGTGTCTCTACCTCTCTGTGTGTCTTTACCTCTCTCTCTCTGTGTCTCTACCTCTCTCTCTCTCTGTGTCTCTACCTCTCTCTCTCTGTGTCTCTACATCTCTCTCTCTGTGTCTCTACCTCTATCTCTCTGTGTCTCTACCTCTCTCTGTGTCTCTACCTCTCTCTGTGTCTCTACCTCTCTCTGTGTCTCTACCTCTCTCTCTCTCTGTGTCTCTACCTCTCTCTGTGTCTCTTCCGCTATCTCTCTGTGTCTCTACCTCTCTCTCTCTGTGTCTCTACCTCTGTGTCTCTACCTCTCTCTCTCTGTGTCTCTACCTCTCTCTCTCTGTGTCTCTTCCGCTATCTCTCTGTGTCTCTACCTCTCTCTCTCTGTGTCTCTCTCTCTGTGTCTCTCTCTCTGTGTCTCTCTCTCTGTGTCTCTCTCTCTGTGTCTCTCTCTCTGTTTCTCTACCGCCATCTCTCTGTGTCTCTACCGCTATCTCTCTGTGTCTCTACCGCTATCTCTCTGTGTCTCTACCGCTATCTCTCTGTGTCTCTACCTCTCTCTGTTTGTGTGTGTGTGTGTGTCTACCCTCCTCCACGTGTGATTCTGTGGGATGCTATATCCTCCTGACCCTCACACTGTAAATAATGATGATGTCACCACTTCCTGTCTTGTGGGCTAGGCCAGTCCTACCACACTATGAGGAGGGAGACTCAGACCTCTTAAAACATGACTCCCCTATCCACAATATATAAAGGAAGCTGTGGTTCTCACGTGTAGACCTGGGGTTGTATCATGTTACACCCTAGCCTGTAGGTCTACCTCATTATGAAGAGAGACTGTTACACCCTAGCCTGTAGGTCTACCTCATTATGAAGAGACTGTTACACCCTAGCCTGTAGGTCTACCTCATTATGAAGAGAAACTGTTACACCCTAGCCTGTAGGCCTACCTCATTATGAAGAGAGACTGTTACACCCTAGCCTGTAGGCCTACCTCATTATGAAGAGAGACTGTTACACCCTAGCCTGTAGGCCTACCTCATTATGAAGAGAAACTGTTACACCCTAGCCTGTAGGCCTACCTCATTATGAATAGAGACTGTTACACCCTAGCCTGTAGGTCTACCTCATTATGAAGAGAGACTGTTACACCCTAGCCTGTAGGTCTACCTCATTATGAAGAGACTGTTACACCCTAGCCTGTTGTCTACCTCATTATGAAGAGAAACTGTTACACCCTAGCCTGTAGGCCTACCTCATTATGAAGAGAGACTGTTACACCCTAGCCTGTAGGCCTACCTCATTATGAAGAGAAACTGTTACACCCTAGCCTGTAGGCCTACCTCATTATGAAGAGAAACTGTTACACCCTAGCCTGTAGGTCTACCTCATTATGAAGAGAGACTGTTACACCCTAGCCTGTAGGTCTACCTCATTATGAAGAGAGACTGTTACACCCTAGCCTGTAGGTCTACCTCATTATGAAGAGAAACTGTTACACCCTAGCCTGTAGGCCTACCTCATTATGAATAGAGACTGTTACACCCTAGCCTGTAGGTCTACCTCATTATGAAGAGAGACTGTTACACCCTAGCCTGTAGGTCTACCTCATTATGAAGAGAAACTGTTACACCCTAGCCTGTAGGTCTACCTCATTATGAATAGAGGAGGCTGTTACACACTAGCCTGTAGGTCTACCTCATTATGAAGAGAGACTGTTACACCCTAGCCTGTAGGTCTACCTCATTATGAAGAGAGACTGTTACACCCTAGCCTGTAGGTCTACCTCACTATGAAGAGAGACTTACACCCTAGCCTGTAGGTCTACCTCATTATGAAGAGAGTAGACTGTTACACCCTAGCCTGTAGGTCTACCTCATTATGAAGAGAGACTGTTACACCCTAGCCTGTAGATCTACCTCACTATGAAGAGAGGGACACTCACTCAGACCTCATCCTTTGACTTAGATAAAGTCTCATCCGTACACTCTTAGAGAAAAGAAGGTGCGAAGTAGAACCATCCAGTGTTTTTTCGGTATGACCTCATAGGGGAACCCATTTTGGTGCTAATGTGGGTAGAACCCTTTGCAGAGGGGTTTACCTAAAACCCTCTATTTAGGGTTCTTCAAAGATCCTCCTGTATGCTTCTACCTAAACCCCTTTATGAAGGGTTTCACCAGCCTCTTTAGTCTTTAAAATGTTATTATTTATGGCAATAAATTACACATACATATTGTAAAGGTTTTGACTTGATGTTATTGTTTATAGGGGTGCCAGGTAGGTTGTGCCTACCAGAGAAAACATTGGTTTCTCCTTTTGGTTTGGGAGGGAATGAGTCCCATCTGGTCCGTCAAGTCTACACCAACACACAGGACTTATGTAAAAGTCAGGATGGGGAAATACACTTTTCATAAACCCTTAAAAACATTGGAAAGAACTTCAAAAACTGTATCCTTTTGCGTGGGTTGTATTACCAACATAAATGATCACACACACATAACAAATAATGAGTTCTGGTTCCTCCAGAAACGTCCTGTACCTCGGGCCTAAAAAGAGTCCAGCCCGGTAAAGGAGTTCAGGGAACTCAAAGAGTGGATCCGAACCTGGGTAAACTCGCTATTAGGCTACAAAACACACTTTTAATGGCAACCCAACAAACGGAGGTGAGACGCTTCAGGAACTGAGGGTTGACCACGTCCTCATTCACGTCTCCATCACAACCCCACTTTTGCGTAGCTGATGCTTGCTATTTAATTGGGAATTAAAGGGGAAGCGCCCTATTGGAAAGAGAAGCACTATTTAATTGGGAATTAAAGGGGAGGCTCCCTATTGGAAAGAGAAGCGCTATTTAATTGGGAATTAAAGGGGAAGCGCCCTATTGGAAGGAGAAGCACTATTTAATTGGGAATTAAAGGGGAGGCTCCCTATTGGAAGGAGAAGCGCTATTTAATTGGGAATTAAAGGGGAAGCGCCCTATTGGAAGGAGAAGCACTATTTAATTGGGAATTAAAGGGGAAGCTCCCTATTGGAAGGAGAAGCACTGAGACGGTTCAGAAAAAGTCAGGGCCGTCACAATATATACTCTTTTTTTTCAAAGAGTGTAGACTAATCCATAGACTAGGATACATCTATAGAGACCTACAGTAGTGCACTATAAAGACAGTAAGGTACCATGTCTCATCCATAGACTAGGATACATCTATAGAGACCTGGTCTACAGTAGTGCACTATAAAGACAGTAAGGTACCATGTCTCATCCATAGACTAGGATACATCTATAGAGACCTACAGTAGTGCACTATAAAGACAGTAAGGTGCCGTGTCTCATCCATAGACTAGGATACATCTATAGAGACCTGGTCTACAGTAGTGCACTATAAAGACAGTAAGGTACCATGTCTCATCCATAGACTAGGATACATCTATAGAGACCTACAGTAGTGCACTATAAAGACAGTAAGGTACCGTGTCTCATCCATAGACTAGGATACAGCTATAGAGACCTGGTCTACAGTAGTGCACTATAAAGACAGTAAGGTACCATGTCTCATCCATAGACTAGGATACACCTATAGAGACCTGGTCTACAGTAGTGCACTATAAAGACAGTAAGGTAACGTGCCTCATCCATAGACTAGGATACATCTATAGAGACCTGGTCTACAGTAGTGCACTATAAAGACAGTAAGGTATCATGTCTCATCCATAGACTCGGATACTCATCAACATATGTGCTATTCATACAGGCTGTGTGCAGAGTTGACTGTTCTATATGAGTATAACCATTGAGTAGAACCATTGAGTATAACCATTGAGTAGAACCATTGAGTATAACCATTGAGTATAACCATTGAGTATAACCGTTGAGTATAACCATTGAGTATAACCATTGAGTAGAACCATTGAGTAGAACCATTGAGTATAACCATTGAGTAGAACCATTGAGTATAACCATTGAGTATAACCGTTGAGTATAACCGTTGAGTATAACCGTTGAGTATAACCATTGAGTATAACCATTGAGTATAACCATTGAGTAGAACCATTGAGTAGAACCATTGAGTATAACCATTGAGTAGAACCATTGAGTAGAACCATTGAGTATAACCATTGAGTAGAACCATTGAGTATAACCATTGAGTAGAACCATTGAGTAGAACCATTGAGTAGAACCATTGAGTAGAACCATTGAGTATAACCATTCATTCCCAATGTCCAAATGTTTATTAATCGTTCTGTTGATCAATCATGAGTAAACTCTTCTCTGGAGAAGAAGCTAGTCTCTGTTCTATAGCGTGTGATGTGTGGTTGCTATGCAGTCACCTGGCATTGGTCGGCTTTTGACGGAGGTTACTGTCCGCCATTAGTGTGTGTGTGTGTGTGTGTGTGTGTGTGTGTGTGTGTGTGTGTGTGTGTGTGTGTGTGTGTGTGTGTGTGTGTGTGTGTGTGTGTGTGTGTGTGTGTGTGTGTGTGTCGGTCTGTATGTGTGCCGGTCTGTATGTGTGTGTGTGTGTGTGTGTTTGTATGTGTGTGTGTGTGTGTGTGTCTGTATGTGTGTGTGTGTGTGTGTGTATTTGTGCATCTCAGCATCTGTGTGTCAGTGAATATGAGTGTGTGTCCCTATACAGGCTGCTAGAGGGACTGAGTTTGTGTGGGATGGGGAGTGAAGCTTTCATATATGTGGCCCTTTCAGGCAGCTTCCATAGTCTTGATGACTTGCCATCTGCAGTAATGGGCACCAGGCCTCAGACCTTGCTGTGCTTAGCAAGCTAATGAATGGAGGACTCACACAGTACAGCCCTGATCCAACCTAATGTCACAGACTGGAAACTGGAACCTCTAACCCTGGCAGTTTGACTGGAAACTGGAACCTCTAACCCGGGCAGTTTGACTGGAAACTGGAACCTCTAACCCGGGCAGTTTGACTGGAACCTGGAACCTCTAACCCAGACCGTGTGACTGGAAACTGGAAACTGGAACCTCTAACCCTGGCAGTTTGACTGGAAACTGGAACCTCTAACCCAGACCGTGTGACTGGAAACTAGAAACTGGAATCTCTAACCCTGGCAGTTTGACTGGAAACTGGAACCTCTAACCCGGGCAGTTTGACTGGAAACTGGAACCTCTAACCCGGGCAGTTTGACTGGAACCTGGAACCTCTAACCCGGGCAGTTTGACTGGAACCTGGAACCTCTAACCCGGGCAGTTTGACTGGAAACTGGAACCTCTAACCCAGACCGTGTGACTGGAAACTGGAAACTGGAATCTCTAACCCTGGCAGTTTGACTGGAAACTGGAACCTCTAACCCGGGCAGTTTGACTGGAAACTGGAACCTCTAACCCGGGCAGTTTGACTGGAACCTGGAACCTCTAACCCGGGCAGTTTGACTGGAACCTGGAACCTCTAACCCGGGCAGTTTGACTGGAACCTGGAACCTCTAACCCGGGCAGTTTGACTGGAAACTGGAACCTCTAACCCAGACCGTGTGACTGGAAACTGGAAACTGGAATCTCTAACCCTGGCAGTTTGACTGGAAACTGGAACCTCTAACCCGGGCAGTTTGACTGGAAACTGGAACCTCTAACCCGGGCAGTTTGACTGGAACCTGGAACCTTTAACCCGGGCAGCTTGACTGGAAACGTATGGTTAGACTCACTATGGCTGCTAGCCAGTCCACCCATTATGCCACCACTGACCTGAATGGAGAGGCTCGTTATATCCTATGTGTACGGTCAGATCCCTGTGCTTTGTAGACTACTTCACAGGCTTGGTAATGATGTCAGTATGTCAGAGGAGCTTCGCTGTAGTTGCTGTCTATAAGGGAGCTCCAGCTGTTATTGATTCTGAAGCAGACACTCTTCTTCCCTTCACCAGGGTATCTGGGATCCTACATCCTCCTCCCTCTATCGCTCCATCCTCCCCAGCCTTCACCATCCTTCCATTCCTTCTCCCATCCTCCATAGCCATGGACTGCTTCATACTCTTGAGTCTCTGTCAAGCTATGTTGTGATATATAGAGCTGTTGTAGAACTGAGTCAGACTCTAAATGGCATTCTATCCTTTATCTACCAGTGCTGCTTTACCTAGCACTGTCTACACAGCTAGTTACAGAGAGACAGGGCTGTCAACACAGCTAGCTGTCTACACAGCTAGTTACAGAGAGACAGGGCTGTCTACACAGCTAGTTACAGGGAGACAGGGCTGTCTACACAGCTAGTTACAGAGAGACAGGGCTGTCTACACAGCTAGTTACAGAGAGACAGGGCTGTCTACACAGCTAGTTACAGAGAGACAGAGCTGTCTACACAGCTATTTACAGAGAGACGGAGCTGTCTACACAGCTAGTTACAGAGAGACAGGGCTCAGTCACTCTATTCTATTGGTCTATAGCTCTGTCACTCTATTCTATTGTTATATAGCTCTGTCACTCTATTCTATTGTTCTATATCTCTGTCACTCTATTCTATTGTTCTATAGCTCCGTCACTCTATTCTGTTGTTCTATAGCTCTGTCACTCTATTCTATTGTTCTATAGCTCAGTCACTCTATTCTATTGTTCTATAGCTCCGTCACTCTATTCTATTGTTCTATAGCTCTGTAACTCTATTCTATTGTTCTATAGCTCTGTCACTCTATTCTATTGTTCTATAGCTCTGTCACTCTATTCTATTGTTCTATAGCTCAGTCACTCTATTATATTGTTCTATAGCTCTGTCACTCTATTCTATTGTTCTATATCTCTGTCACTCTATTCTATTGTTCTATAGCTCAGTCACTCTATTCTATTGTTCTATAGCTCTGTAACTCTATTCTATTGTTCTATAGCTCTGTCACTCTATTCTATTGTTCTATAGCTCAGTCACTCTATTCTATTGTTCTATAGCTCAGTCACTCTATTATATTGTTCTATAGCTCTGTCACTCTATTCTATTGTTCTATAGCTCTGTCACTCTATTCTATTGTTCTATAGCTCCGTCACTCTATTCTATTGGTCTATAGCTCTGTCACTCTATTCTATTGTTCTATAGCTCAGTCACTCTATTGTCTTGTTCTATAGCTCAGTCACTCTATTCTATTGTTCTATAGCTCAGTCACTCTATTCTATTGTTCTATAGCTCTGTCACTCTATTCTATTGTTCTATAGCTCAGTCACTCTATTCTATTGTTCTATAGCTCCGTCACTCTATTCTATTGTTCTATAGCTCAGTCACTCTATTCTATTGTTCTATAGCTCCGTCACTCTATTCTATTGTTCTATAGCTCTGTCACTCTATTTTATTGTTCTATAGCTCTGTCACTCTATTCTATTGTTCTATAGCTCAGTCACTCTATTCTATTGTTCTATAGCTCCGTCACTCTATTCTATTGTTCTATATCTCAGTCACTCTATTCTATTGTTCTATAGCTCAGTCACTCTATTCTGTTGTTCTATAGCTCAGTCACTCTATTCTGTTGTTCTATAGCTCTGTCACTCCATTTTATTGTTCTATAGCTCAGTCACTCTATTCTGTTGTTCTATAGCTCAGTCACTCTATTCTGTTGTTCTATAGCTCAGTCACTCTATTCTATTGTTCTATAGCTCTGTCACTCTATTCTATTGTTCTATAGCTCCGTCACTCTATTCTATTGTTCTATAGCTCTGTCACTCTATTCTATTGTTCTATAGCTCCGTCACTCTATTCTATTGGTCTATAGCTCTGTCACTCTATTCTATTGTTCTATAGCTCCGTCACTCTATTCTATTGTTCTATAGCTCTGTCACTCTATTCTATTGTTCTATAGCTCTGTCACTCTATTCTATTGTTCTATAGCTCAGTCACTCTATTCTATTGTTCTATAGCTCAGTCACTCTATTGTCTTGTTCTATAGCTCTGTCACTCTATTCTATTGTTCTATAGCTCCGTCACTCTATTCTATTGGTCTATAGCTCTGTCACTCTATTCTATTGTTCTATAGCTCAGTCACTCTATTGTCTTGTTCTATAGCTCAGTCACTCTATTCTATTGTTCTATAGCTCAGTCACTCTATTCTATTGTTCTATAGCTCTGTCACTCTATTCTATTGTTCTATAGCTCAGTCACTCTATTCTATTGTTCTATAGCTCCGTCACTCTATTCTATTGTTCTATAGCTCAGTCACTCTATTCTATTGTTCTATAGCTCCGTCACTCTATTCTATTGTTCTATAGCTCTGTCACTCTATTTTATTGTTCTATAGCTCTGTCACTCTATTCTATTGTTCTATAGCTCAGTCACTCTATTCTATTGTTCTATAGCTCCGTCACTCTATTCTATTGTTCTATATCTCAGTCACTCTATTCTATTGTTCTATAGCTCAGTCACTCTATTCTGTTGTTCTATAGCTCAGTCACTCTATTCTGTTGTTCTATAGCTCTGTCACTCCATTTTATTGTTCTATAGCTCAGTCACTCTATTCTGTTGTTCTATAGCTCAGTCACTCTATTCTGTTGTTCTATAGCTCAGTCACTCTATTCTATTGTTCTATAGCTCTGTCACTCTATTCTATTGTTCTATAGCTCCGTCACTCTATTCTATTGTTCTATAGCTCTGTCACTCTATTCTATTGTTCTATAGCTCCGTCACTCTATTCTATTGGTCTATAGCTCTGTCACTCTATTCTATTGTTCTATAGCTCCGTCACTCTATTCTATTGTTCTATAGCTCTGTCACTCTATTCTATTGTTCTATAGCTCTGTCACTCTATTCTATTGTTCTATAGCTCAGTCACTATATTCTATTGTTCTATAGCTCCGTCACTCTATTCTATTGTTCTATATCTCAGTCACTCTATTCTATTGTTCTATAGCTCAGTCACTCTATTCTGTTGTTCTATAGCTCAGTCACTCTATTCTGTTGTTCTATAGCTCTGTCACTCTATTTTATTGTTCTATAGCTCAGTCACTCTATTCTGTTGTTCTATAGCTCAGTCACTCTATTCTGTTGTTCTATAGCTCAGTCACTCTATTCTGTTGTTCTATAGCTCTGTCAATCTATTATATTGTTCTATAGCTCTGTCACTCTATTCTATTGTTCTTAATTCTGTCACTCTATTATATTGTTCTATAGCTCAGTCACTCTATTCTGTTGTTCTATAGCTCAGTCACTCTATTCTGTTGTTCTATAGCTCAGTCACTCTATTCTGTTGTTCTATAGCTCCGTCACTCTATTCTATTGTTCTATAGCTCCGTCACTCTATTCTATTGTTCTATAGCTCAGTCACTCTATTCTATTGTTCTATAGCTCAGTCACTCTATTATATTGTTCTATAGCTCAGTCACTCTATTCTGTTGTTCTATAGCTCTGTCACTCTATTCTGTTGTTCTATAGCTCAGTCACTCTATTCTGTTGTTCTATAGCTCAGTCACTCTATTCTATTGTTCTATAGCTCAGTCACTCTATTATATTGTACTATAGCTCCGTCACTCTATTCTATTGTTCTATAGCTCAGTCACTCTATTCTATTGTTCTATAGCTCAGTCACTCTATTATATTGTACTATAGCTCCGTCACTCTATTATATTGTACTATAGCTCAGTCACTCTATTATATTGTTCTATAGCTCAGTCACTCTATTATATTGTTCTATAGCTCCGTCACTCTATTATATTGTTCTATAGCTCAGTCACTCTATTATATTGTTCTATAGCTCAGTCACTCTATTCTATTGTTCTATAGCTCCGTCACTCTATTCTATTGTTCTATAGCTCTGTCACTCTATTCTATTGTTCTATAGCTCCGTCACTCTATTCTATTGTTCTATAGCTCTGTCACTCTATTCTATTGTTCTATAGCTCCGTCACTCTATTCTATTGGTCTATAGCTCTGTCACTCTATTCTATTGTTCTATAGCTCCGTCACTCTATTCTATTGTTCTATAGCTCTGTCACTCTATTCTATTGTTCTATAGCTCTGTCACTCTATTCTATTGTTCTATAGCTCAGTCACTATATTCTATTGTTCTATAGCTCCGTCACTCTATTCTATTGTTCTATATCTCAGTCACTCTATTCTATTGTTCTATAGCTCAGTCACTCTATTCTGTTGTTCTATAGCTCAGTCACTCTATTCTGTTGTTCTATAGCTCTGTCACTCTATTTTATTGTTCTATAGCTCAGTCACTCTATTCTGTTGTTCTATAGCTCAGTCACTCTATTCTGTTGTTCTATAGCTCAGTCACTCTATTCTGTTGTTCTATAGCTCTGTCAATCTATTATATTGTTCTATAGCTCTGTCACTCTATTCTATTGTTCTTAATTCTGTCACTCTATTATATTGTTCTATAGCTCAGTCACTCTATTCTGTTGTTCTATAGCTCAGTCACTCTATTCTGTTGTTCTATAGCTCAGTCACTCTATTCTGTTGTTCTATAGCTCCGTCACTCTATTCTATTGTTCTATAGCTCCGTCACTCTATTCTATTGTTCTATAGCTCAGTCACTCTATTCTATTGTTCTATAGCTCAGTCACTCTATTATATTGTTCTATAGCTCAGTCACTCTATTCTGTTGTTCTATAGCTCTGTCACTCTATTCTGTTGTTCTATAGCTCAGTCACTCTATTCTGTTGTTCTATAGCTCAGTCACTCTATTCTATTGTTCTATAGCTCAGTCACTCTATTATATTGTACTATAGCTCCGTCACTCTATTCTATTGTTCTATAGCTCAGTCACTCTATTCTATTGTTCTATAGCTCAGTCACTCTATTATATTGTACTATAGCTCCGTCACTCTATTATATTGTACTATAGCTCAGTCACTCTATTATATTGTTCTATAGCTCAGTCACTCTATTATATTGTTCTATAGCTCCGTCACTCTATTATATTGTTCTATAGCTCAGTCACTCTATTATATTGTTCTATAGCTCCGTCACTCTATTATATTGTTCTATAGCTCCGTCACTCTATTATATTGTTCTATAGCTCTGTCACTGTACCTTGTTCTTGGCCCTGTTGTACCTGGTTCCTGGCCCTGTTGTACCTGGTTCCTGGCCCTGTTGTACCTGGTTCCTGGCCCTGTTGTACCTTGTTCCTGGCCCTGTTGTACCTTGTTCCTGGCCCTGTTGTACCTTGTTCCTGGCCCTGTTGTACCTTGTTCCTGGCCCTGTTGTACCTTGTTCCTGGCCCTGTTGTACCTTGTTCCTGGCCCCGTTGTACCTTGTTCCTGGCCCTGTTGTACATTGTTCCTGGCCCTGTTGTACCTGGTTCCTGGCCCTGTTGTACCTGGTTCCTGGCCCTGTTGTACCTGGTTCCTGGCCCTGCCTGTTGCACCCAGCAACCTCAACCAAGACATTGCCACAGCCAATGATATAAAGATGAATACTGGTGTCTATGGCCACAGCACTGGCACCCGGTCTTCTCTTTCTGTTTTTCTCTGTTCTCTACCTCATCACCTGCCCAACATCAACACATAACCCTCCAGATACACACAGCATGATAGAGATCAAAGGGCATTTTCAATCAAAGACAGCAATGTTTTGGCCTGAGTACTATGAGTGAGTTCTGTTGTTAGCTTCTAACAGTACGTCTCCAACCGATCCTGTAGATAGAATGTGTTGAACGTAAATGATTTAGTTAAACACTAGAAGAGCAGCGGGACTCATTTTGACTGACAAGTCTAATGCCTCTGACATTTTTAAAGTCACGTCCTTAACTTTTTTTTAAATAAGTCTGTTTTTGGTTTTTAACTGACTTGCCTAGTTAAATCAAATAAAATACATTTCTACACTCCATCTCTGGCTCTAAGAGGTCACACAGTGTACAAGTAGAGAGAGAGGGAGAAGGATAGAGGGAGAGAGAGAGTGAGAGAGATAAATACTGAGAGAGAGAGAGAGAGGGAGAGAGATAAAGAGTGAGAGGGAGAGAGATAAAGAGTGAGAGAGAGAGAGAGATAAAGAGTGAGAGAGAGAGAGAGATAAAGAGTGAGAGAGAGAGATAGAGATAGAGAGAGATTGAGAGAGATTGAGAGAGAGAAGGGGGAGAGAGAGAGAGGGAGAGAGAGATTGAGAGTGAAAGAGAAGGGGGAGAGATTGAGAGTGAAAGAGAAGGGGGAGAGAGAGAGAGGGAGAGAGAGAGAGGGAGAAGACAGCACCAGCTGCAAGGGGGGGAAATGACTCTCTCTCTCTTTCTTTATCTTATCCACTTCTTATGTATTCCTGTCCCTTGTCTTCCTCTCATGCTGTCATTGTCTTTCTGTGTCTTTCAGACTGTATCGTGCTCTCTCTCTCCTTTTCTCCTCTCCTACTTTCTTCCTCTGATTCCCACCTACCCTTTAATAGACTATGTAGACACATTCACTCTCCCTTGCTTTCTCCATCTCTCCACCTCTCCCCCGCTCTCTCCATCTCTCCACCTCTCTCCAACTGTTTCCACCTCTCCACCTCTCAGGCTAAAGTGTCATATGAGCATGATATTGCCATGGTGACAGGATTTCCTGGCTGTCTGATTGTTGGTTGAGGAGTTCTAGAGAGAATTGTGATGTGTTGGTTGGTTGGTTGGAGCTGTAAAGGCCTGTCTTCATCATGTTTTCATTGTACTGTAAGATGTTATATTAGTAGTATCAGATGTTTTATTAGTAGTATCATATGTTTTATTAGTAGTATCAGATGTTTTATTAGTAGTATCAGATGTTATATTAGTAGTATCAGATGTTTTATTAGTAGTATCAGATGTTATATTAGTAGTATCAGATGTTATATTAGTAGTATCAGATGTTATATTAGTAGTATCAGATGTTTTATTAGTAGTATCAGATGTTATATTAGTAGTATCAGATGTTTTATTAGTAGTATCAGATGTTATATTAGTAGTATCAGATGTTTTATTAGTAGTACTACTACTACTCTGTCTAGGGCCCATCAGCCTCTACCTACACTACTCTGTCTAGGGCCCATCAGCCTCTATCTTCACTACTCTGTCTAGGGCCCATCAGCCTCTACCTTCACTACTCTGTCTAGGGCCCATCAGCCTCTACCTTCACTACTCTGTCTAGGGCCCATCAGCCTCTACCTTCACTACTCTGTCTAGGGCCCATCAGCCTCTACCTTCACTACTCTGTCTAGGGCCCATCAGCCTCTACCTTCACTACTCTGTCTAGGGCCCATCAGCCTCTACCTTCACTACTCTGTCTAGGGCCCATCAGCCTCTATCTTCACTACTCTGTCTAGGGCCCATCAGCCTCTACCTTCACTACTCTGTCTAGGGCCCATCAGCCTCTACCTTCACTACTCTGTCTAGGGCCCATCAGCCTCTACCTTCACTACTCTGTCTAGGGCCCATCAGCCTCTACCTTCACTACTCTGTCTAGGGCCCATCAGCCTCTATCTTCACTACTCTGTCTAGGGCCCATCAGTCTCTACATTCACTGCTCTGTCTAGGGCCCATCAGTCTCTACCTTCACTACTCTGTCTAGGGCCCATCAGCCTCTACCTTCACTACTCTGTCTAGGGCCCATCAGCCTCTACCTTCACTACTCTGTCTAGGGCCCATCAGCCTCTACCTTCACTACTCTGTCTAGGGCCCATCAGCCTCTACCTTCACTACTCTGTCTAGGGCCCATCAGCCTCTATCTTCACTACTCTGTCTAGGGCCCATCAGCCTCTACCTTCACTACTCTGTCTAGGGCCCATCAGCCTCTACCTTCACTACTCTGTCTAGGGCCCATCAGCCTCTACCTTCACTACTCTGTCTAGGGCCCATCAGCCTCTACCTTCACTACTCTGTCTAGGGCCCATCAGCCTCTATCTTCACTACTCTGTCTAGGGCCCATCAGTCTCTACATTCACTGCTCTGTCTAGGGCCCATCAGTCTCTACCTTCACTACTCTGTCTAGGGCCCATCAGCCTCTACCTTCACTACTCTGTCTAGGGCCCATCAGCCTCTACCTTCACTACTCTGTCTAGGGCCCATCAGCCTCTACCTTCACTACTCTGTCTAGGGCCCATCAGCCTCTACCTTCACTTCTCTGTCTAGGGCCCATCAGCCTCTACCTTCACTACTCTGTCTAGGGCCCATCAGTCTCTACCTTCACTACTCTGTCTAGGGCCCATCAGTCTCTACCTTCACTGCTCTGTCTAGGGCCCATCAGTCTCTACCTTCACTGCTCTGTCTAGGGCCCATCAGTCTCTACATTCACTGCTCTGTCTAGGGCCCATCAGTCTCTACCTTCACTACTCTGTCTAGGGCCCATCAGGCTCTACCTTCACTGCTCTGTCTAGGGCCCATCAGTCTCTACATTCACTGCTCTGTCTAGGGCCCATCAGCCTCTACCTTCACTACTCTGTCTAGGGCCCATCAGTCTCTACCTTCACTGCTCTGTCTAGGGCCCATCAGCCTCTACCTTCACTGCTCTGTCTAGGGCCCATCAGTCTCTACCTTCACTACTCTGTCTAGGGCCCATCAGTCTACCTACACTACTCTGTCTAGGGCCCATCAGTCTCTACCTTCACTACTCTGTCTAGGGCCCATCAGTCTACCTACACTACTCTGTCTAGGGCCCATCAGTCTACCTACACTACTCTGTCTAGGGCCCATCAGTCTCTACCTACACTACTCTGTCTAGGGCCCATCAGCCTAAGTCTTTACCTAATTGAGATTAAATGTTAACGGGTTACAAACAGTATCCCGTTTCAGCCAGTTTCAGTGTATTGATGGGCTACACAGTCAGGGGCTAATTGAGCTCTTTCGGATAAAAGACAGTTTATTTAACATAACAGTCCACCTCTCTCATCAGATGACACTCTGTCCATGCCAAGACCCTGTTTATTCCACCTTCCTCCTCCTCCTCTTCCTCTCCTTTGATCAATGGCTCATCAGAGAGCTTGGATCACACGAGAGAGAGAGAGAGAGAGAGAGAGAGAGAGAGAGAGAGAGAGAGAGAGAGAGAGAGAGATGAGAGAGAGAGAGATCAAGCCCTGATTGAACTAGCCCAAAGACTGACTGACCTTCTTGTTAAAGAGAGACAGATATAGAAGGAGAAAAAGACTGAAAGGGAGAGAGAGAGAGAGAGAGAGAGAGAGAGGAGGACGGATTATTTGAATGAAGAAGACTTTGTGAGGAGTGCAGCTGTCTCATTGGATAGATAGACCTCTTAAAGCCTGGGGAGTGACATAGACTAGTCATAAAATACATAAAGGATGTCCTACAGAGCAGATGAATGTATTCACTTGTGCAACTGACTAGGTATTCCCTTTAACATGTGTTGGACCAGACCTAGCCTCAGTGATGGTTATAGTATAGCTGATAAGAAGCTAACGTTAGCTCAGTTTAGACCAGACCTAGCCTTAGAGATGGTGATTATAGTATAGCTGATAGGAAGCTAACGTTAGCTCAGTTTAGACCAGACCTAGCCTCAGTGATGATTATAGTATAGCTGATAGGAAGCTAACGTTAGCTCAGGTTAGACCAGACCTAGCCTCAGTGATGATTATAGTATAGCTGATAGGAAGCTAACGTTAGCTCAGTTTAGACCAGACCTAGCCTTAGTGATGGTGATTATAGTATAGCTGATAGGAAGCTAACGTTAGCTCAGGTTAGACCAGACCTAGCCTTAGTGATGATTATAGTATAGCTGATAGGAAGCTAACGTTAGCTCAGTTTAGACCAGACCTAGCCTTAGTGATGGTGATTATAGTATAGCTGATAGGAAGCTAACGTTAGCTCAGGTTAGACCAGACCTAGCCTTAGTGATGATTATAGTATAGCTGATTGGAAGCTAACGTTAGCTCAGGTTAGACCTCTTCTGAGTCTAGCTTCTGCTCCTCTCTCTCACATTATGAATGATGTCCTACAGAGGAGCATTACCTCGCGTAGGTCTTCCTCATAAGACAGGCTTCTGTTTCTCCCTAACAAATATCCCACTGAAAGATCCCCCATCTGCAACCAGCAGATTTAAATAAACAATCTGGTTGAGTGAGAGGTGGTGGGTGATGGCATTTTCTGCTAGGGAGTGAGAGAGAGAGAGGGAGAGATGAACAGAGAGAGAGGGAGGGAGAGAGAGGGAGGGAGAGATATGAACAGAGAGAGAGGAGAGGGAGAGATATGGACAGAGAGAGAGGGAGAGATATGGACAGAGAGAGAGGGAGAGATATGGACAGAGAGAGAGGGAGAGATATGGACAGGGAGAGAGGGAGAGATATGGACAGAGAGAGATATGGACAGGGAGAGAGGGAGAGATATGGACAGGGAGAGATATGGACAGAGAGAGAGGGAGAGATATGGACAGAGAGAGATATGGACAGAGAGAGAGGGAGAGATATGGACAGAGAGAGATATGGACAGTGAGAGAGGGAGAGATATAGATAGAGAGGGGGAGATATGAACAGGGAGGGGGGGTAGTGAACAGAGAGGGGGAGATATGAACAGGGAGGGGGGGGGGGGTGAAGAGAAAATATCCTCATTCCTGGTTTGCGTTGTCATGGTAACTCTGATCAGATGTTATGTTGGAGTATTGTGTTGTCAGGGGCCGGGCCGCACAGAGGCAGAGGAGGGAGTCACGGTGTGTGTGTGTGTGTGTGTGTGTGTGTGTGTGTGTGTGTGTGTGTGTGTGCGCATTTGTATGCATGCATGTGTAGTGTGTGTGTGTGTGTACATGCACATGGGTGTGTTTGTCTGCAGACGCTTATGTGTGTGTGTGTGTGTGTGTGTGTGTGTGTGTGTGTGTGTGTGTGTGTGTGTGTGTGTGTGTGTGTGTGTGTGTGTGTGTGTGTGTGTGTGTGTGTGTGTGTGTGTGTGTGTGTGTGTGTGTGTGTCTCAAACAAGCAATCAAAATCCCCTTCTGGAGATGATGACAGAAGTGGGCAGACCACCGTGTTACAGTCCCGTCATACGAAAGGTTCTGTTGACATGTCACAGGCCATTCCCTCTGACTTCTATAGTCAGGTGCTTCTGTCTGTGTGTTCGACAGGAGACACAGTCCTGCTGTTCTAGCAGTGGGATCATCTTCTTCTCTACCCAGATGGGATCTTCAGATCAACAATCAACATAGGAATAAACCCCTTTATCTAAACCGTAAAACGGATTTCCCTAGCAACTCAGTCAATTAGACATGCAACCTGACACAGTTCCTCCTCCTCTCATCCCTCTCTCCATCTTCTGCTCTCACTAGCGGATTCCTCTCACAGCTGCACCTCTCTCTCTCGGGACTGGCTGTTCAGAGGGAATTAACAGGAAAAGAGAGATGAACGAGGGAGGAGAGGGAGAGGACAGAGGAAGAGAGGAGAGGGGGAGGACAAGAGAGGGGGGGGACAGAGGAAGGAGGAAGAGAGGAGAGTATGAAACAGAGGGAGGAGAGGGGAGGAGAGGAGTGGACAGAGGAAGAGAGGAGAGGGAGAGAGGTAGGAGAGGGCAAAGGAAGAGAGGAGAGAGGGAGGAGAGAGGGGGAGGACAGAGGAGGAGAGGAGAGGAGAGAGGGAGGAGAGGACAGAGGACTAGATGAGAGGAAGAGAGGAGAGGACAGAGGAAGAGAGGAGAGAGGGTGAGAGGAGAGGACAGAGGAAGAGAGGAGAGGGAGATAGGGAGGAGAGGGCAAAAGAAGAGAGTAGAGGGGGGGACTGAGGAAGAGAGGAGAGAGGGAGTGGAGGAGAGGACAGAGGAAGAGAGGACAGAGGAAGAGAGGAGAGAGGGTGAGAGGAGAGGACAGAGGAAGAGAGGAGAGGGAGAGAGGGAGGAGAGGACAGAGGAAGAGAGGAGAGAGGAAGGGACAGAGAAGGAGAAGAGGGAGAGGACAGAGGATGAGAGGCGAGAGGGATGAGAGGACAGAGGAGATGAGAGGACAGAGGATGAGAGGACAGAGGACAGAGGACAAGACGAGGACAGAGAGGAGAGGAGAGAGGGATGAGAGGACAGAGGAAGAGAGGAGAGAGGGAGGAGAGGGAGGAGAGGGGAAGGAAGGGACAGATGAAGAGAGGAGAGAGGAGGGAGAGGAGAGGACAGAAAGAGAGGAGAGGACAGAGGAAGAGATGAGGGAGGAGAGGACAGAGGAAGAGAGGCGAGAGGGAGGAGAGATATGACAGAGGGAGAGAGGAAGAAGAGGAGGGGACAGAGGAAGAGAGGAGAGAGGGAGGAGAGGACAAAAAAGAGAGGGATGAGAGGGGGAGGAGAGCAGAGGACAGAGAGGAGAGAGAAGAGAGGAGAGGGAGTAGAAGAGAGGGGGAGGACAGAGGACAGAGGAAGGGATGAGAGAGGAGAGGAGAGGAGAGGAGAGGAGAGGAGAGGAGAGGAGAGGAGAGGAGAGGAGAGGAGAGGAGAGGAGAGGAGAGGAGAGGAGAGGAGAGGAGAGGAGAGATGAGCTGCAAAGTGGAGGTTAAATAGGATTACCTGCCAGTGGACACACACTGTATTCTCCAACTGTCAAAAACACAGACACACACATACACACAGGCAGTACTCATATTGTAGACACAAACACACAAAAATTGATGTGCGCACAGAAATCCCCCCACTCACACACATACTGATGGCACATAGGCAAACACACAAACCCAACTACACACAAACCCAGCTACACACAAACCCAGCTACACACATCTACAGCTACACACATCTACAGCTACACACATCTACAGCTACACACATCTATAACTACACACATCTACACACATCTACATCTACACACATCTACAACTACACACATCTACACACATCTACAACTACACACATCTACACACATCTACATCTACACACATCTACAACTACACACATCTACAACTACACACATCTACAACTACACACATCTACAACTACACACATCTACAACTACACACAGCTACAACTACACACATCTACATCTACACACAGCTACAACTACACACATCTACATCTACACACATCTACAACTACACACATCTACAACTACACACAGCTACAACTACACACATCTACATCTACACACATCTACAACTACACACATCTACAACTACACACATCTACAACTACACACATCTACACACATCTACAACTACACACATCTACAACTACACACAACTACACACATCTACACACAACTACACACATCTACACACATCTACATCTACACACATCTACAACTACACACATCTACAACTACACACATCTACAACTACACACATCTACACACATCTACATCTACACACATCTACAACTACACACATCTACAACTACACACATCTACAACTACACACATCTACAACTACACACATCTACACACATCTACATCTACACACATCTACAACTACACACATCTACATCTACACACATCTACAACTACACACATCTACAACTACACACATCTACAACTACACACATCTACAACTACACACATCTACACACATCTACACACATCTACAACTACACACATCTACAACTACACACATCTACACACAACTACAACTACACACATCTACACACATCTACACACATCTACAACTACACACATCTACAACTACACACATCTACAACTACACACATCTACACACATCTACACACATCTACACACATCTACACACATCTACAACTACACACATCTACAACTACACACATCTACAACTACACACATCTACACACATCTACAACTACACACATCTACACACATCTACAACTACACACATCTACACACATCTACACACATCTACACACATCTACAACTACACACATCTACAACTACACACATCTACAACTACACACATCTACACACATCTACAACTACACACATCTACACACATCTACACACATCTACACACATCTACAACTACACACATCTACAACTACACACATCTACAACTACACACATCTACACACATCTACAACTACACACATCTACACACATCTACAACTACACACATCTACACACATCTACAACTACACACATCTACAACTACACACATCTACACACATCTACAACTACACACATCTACAACTACACACATCTACAACTACACACATCTACACACATCTACAACTACACACATCTACAACTACACACATCTACATCTACACACATCTACAACTACACACATCTACACACATCTACAACTACACACATCTACACACATCTACAACTACACACATCTACAACTACACACATCTACACACATCTACAACTACACACATCTACACACATCTACAACTACACACATCTACACACATCTACAACTACACACATCTACACACATCTACAACTACACACATCTACACACATCTACAACTACACACAACTACACACATCTACAACTACACACATCTACAACTACACACATCTACACACATCTACAACTACACACATCTACAACTACACACATCTACACACATCTACAACTACACACATCTACAACTACACACAACTACACACATCTACAACTACACACAACTACACACAAACCCAACTACACACATCTACAACTACACACAGCTACAACTACACACAGCTACACACAAACCCAACTACACACAAACCCAGCTACACACATCTACAGCTACACACATCTGCAACTACACACATCTACAACTACACACAAACCCAACTACACACAACTACACACATCTACAGCTACACACATCTATAACTACACACATCTACAACTACACACATCTACAACTACACACAACTACACACATCTACAACTACACACATCTACACACAACTACACACATCTACAACTACACACATCTACACACATCTACAACTACACACATCTACACACATCTACAGCTACACACATCTACAACTACACACATCTACAACTACACACATCTACACACATCTACAGCTACACACATCTACAGCTACACACATCTATAACTACACACATCTACAACTACACACAACTACACACATCTACAACTACACACATCTACAACTACACACATCTACAACTACACACAACTACACACATCTACAACTACACACATCTACAACTACACACATCTACACACATCTACAACTACACACATCTACACACATCTACAACTACACACAACTACACACATCTACAACTACACACATCTACACACAACTACACACATCTACAACTACACACATCTACAACTACACACATCTACACACATCTACAACTACACACATCTACACACATCTACAACTACACACAACTACACACATCTACAACTACACACATCTACACACAACTACACACATCTACAACTACACACATCTACAACTACACACATCTACACACATCTACAACTACACACATCTACACACATCTACAACTACACACATCTACACACATCTACAACTACACACATCTACAACTACACACAACTACACACATCTACAACTACACACATCTACAACTACACACATCTACAACTACACACAACTACACACATCTACAACTACACACATCTACAACTACACACATCTACACACATCTACAACTACACACATCTACACACATCTACAGCTACACACATCTACACACATCTACAGCTACACACATCTATAACTACACACATCTACAACTACACACAACTACACACATCTACAACTACACACATCTACAACTACACACATCTACAACTACACACATCTACACACATCTACACACATCTACAACTACACACAACTACACACTTCTACATCTACACACATCTACAACTACACACATCTACACACATCTACAACTACACACATCTACACACATCTACACACATCTACACACTTCTACAACTACACACATCTACACACATCTACACACATCTACAACTACACACTTCTACAACTACACACATCTACACACATCTACACACATCTACACACATCTACACACATCTACACACATCTACACACATCTACAACTACACACATCTACACACATCTACAACTACACACATCTACAACTACACACTTCTACAACTACACACATCTACACACATCTACAACTACACACAGCCACAACTACACACTTCTACAACTACACACAACTACACACATCTACACACATCTACAACTACACACATCTACAACTACACACATCTACAACTACACACATCTACACACATCTACAACTACACACTTCTACAACTACACACATCTACACACATCTACACACATCTACAACTACACACATCTACAACTACACACATCTACAACTACACACAACTACACACTTCTACAACTACACACATCTACAACTACACACATCTACAACTACACACATCTACAACTACACACATCTACAACTACACACAACTACACACTTCTACATCTACACACATCTACAACTACACACATCTACACACATCTACACACATCTACAACTACACACTTCTACAACTACACACATCTACACACATCTACACACATCTACAACTACACACAGCTACAACTACACACATCTACACACATCTACACACATCTACAACTACACACATCTACACACATCTACAACTACACACATCTACAACTACACACATCTACACACATCTACAACTACACACATCTACACACATCTACAACTACACACATCTACAACTACACACATCTACACACATCTACAACTACACACTTCTACAACTACACACATCTACACACATCTACACACATCTACAACTACACACATCTACACACATCTACAACTACACACATCTACACACATCTACAACTACACACATCTACACACATCTACAACTACACACATCTACAACTACACACATCTACAACTACACACATCTACAACTACACACATCTACAACTACACACATCTACACACATCTACAGCTACACACAGCTACAACTACACACATCTACAACTACACACATCTACACACTTCTACATCTACACACATCTACAACTACACACAGCTACACACTTCTACATCTACACACATCTACAACTACACACATCTACACACATCTACAGCTACACACTTCTACAACTACACACAGCTACAACTACACACAACTACACACATCTACAACTACACACATCTACAACTACACACATCTACAACTACACACAGCTACAACTACACACATCTACACACATCTACAGCTACACACTTCTACATCTACACACATCTACAACTACACACATCTACAACTACACACATCTACACACATCTACAACTACACACATCTACAACTACACACATCTACAACTACACACATCTACAACTACACACAACTACACACATCTACATCTACACACATCTACAGCTACACACTTCTACAGCTACACACAGCTACAACTACACACATCTACACACATCTACAACTACACACATCTACACACATCTACAGCTACACACTTCTACAACTACACACATCTACAACTACACACATCTACACACTTCTACAACTACACACATCTACAACTACACACATCTACACACATCTACAACTACACACATCTACAACTACACACATCTACAACTACACACATCTACACACATCTACAACTACACACATCTACACACATCTACAACTACACACATCTACAACTACACACATCTACAACTACACACATCTACACACATCTACAACTACACACATCTACAACTACACACATCTACAACTACACACATCTACACACATCTACAACTACACACATCTACACACATCTACAACTACACACATCTACAACTACACACATCTACACACATCTACAACTACACACATCTACACACATCTACAACTACACACATCTACACACATCTACAACTACACACATCTACAACTACACACATCTACAACTACACACATCTACAACTACACACATCTACAACTACACACATCTACAACTACACACATCTACAACTACACACATCTACACACATCTACACACATCTACAACTACACACATCTACAACTACACACATCTACAACTACACACATCTACACACATCTACAACTACACACATCTACAACTACACACATCTACATCTACACACAACTACACACATCTACAACTACACACATCTACAACTACACACATCTACAACTACACACATCTACAACTACACACATCTACACACATCTACAACTACACACATCTACAACTACACACATCTACACACATCTACACACATCTACATCTACACACATCTACAACTACACACATCTACAACTACACACATCTACACACATCTACACACATCTACAACTACACACATCTACACACATCTACAACTACACACATCTACACACATCTACAACTACACACATCTACACACATCTACAACTACACACATCTACAACTACACACATCTACACACATCTACAACTACACACATCTACACACATCTACAACTACACACATCTACAACTACACACATCTACACACATCTACAACTACACACATCTACACACATCTACAACTACACACATCTACACACATCTACATCTACACACATCTACAACTACACACATCTACACACATCTACAACTACACACATCTACAACTACACACATCTACAACTACACACATCTACAACTACACACATCTACATCTACACACATCTACAACTACACACATCTACAACTACACACATCTACAACTACACACATCTACACACATCTACAACTACACACATCTACAACTACACACATCTACACACATCTACAACTACACACATCTACAACTACACACATCTACAGCTACACACATCTACAACTACACACATCTACAACTACACACATCTACATCTACACACATCTACACACATCTACAACTACACACATCTACACACATCTACACACATCTACACACATCTACAGCTACACACATCTACAACTACACACATCTACAGCTACACACAGCCACATAGAACACACATGCATTTTTAAGACACACAACATTGTGATTGATGCTGTCTGCCTGTGAGACAGCTTTAACGAAAGGTGTGGCATGTGGCTGAGACTGCAGCCGCGTCCCAAACGACACCCTAGTCTCTATCAGGGCTCTGAGCAGAAGTAGTGCCCTAGGGGAATATGGTGCCATTGGTATGCAGGCTGAGACTGACAGGTCAGAGAAATGGCTTTGACATTTGAAACATCCGTTGGATCAGGGTTAGTCTCTGACAGCCGGTAATAGGTGTCGATCTGCTCACTGAAATGCCCTGAAACAGCTACACCGCTTCAGCCTGTAAGCAGTGGAGCTGTTTCAGGGCATTTCAGTGAGCAGATCCACACCCATTTCAGGCTGGAAGCAGTGGAGCTGTTTCAGGGCATGTCAGTGAGCAGATCGACACCCATTTCAGGCTGGAAATGGGTGTCGATCTGATCACTGAAATGCCCTGAAACAGGCATTGAGCTGAAATGTTTCTTCCCTGATACAAGCACCAGCTACATTTTCACTTCATCCCCCCTTCACTTTCTTTATCTCTCTGTGTTGACTGTCTTAACTTCAGGCTAGGCGTCCCGCTAGTGGGACAACGTCCGGTGAAACTGGAGGGCACGCAATTCAAATAAATAATCATAAAAATGACGAATATTAAACATTTATATACATACAAGTGTCTTGTATCGGTTGAAATCTTAAATTCTTGTTAATTTACCTGCGCTGTCCGTTTTACAGTAGCTATTACAGCGAAACAATACCATGCTATTGTTTGACGACGGCGCCCCACAAATATGTTTCCACCGGCACAGGTTTCATAAATTCACAAATAGCGATTATTCACTTACTTTTTGAAAATTGTCCTCTGATTTGTCATCCAAAGGGTCCCAGCTATAACATGTCGTTTTGTTAGATAAAATCCATCTTTATATCCCAAAAAGTCAGTTTAGTTGGCACCATCGATTTGAGTAATACACTCGTTCAACATGCCAAGATAGGAATCCGAAAATCTACCCCTAAACTTTGTTTCAACAAGTCAAAATACGTTTCTATTTAATCCTCAGATACCCTAAAATGTAATGAAACTATAATATTTCATACGGAAAGAAGTATGTTCATTAGGAAACCGATATTAGCAGGTGCACGTTGTCTTCATGGCGCACACACACGCATTTCCAAGACTGTGTCCCTGTACTAAAACTCATTATTCTTACTCGTTTTGGAAGAAACTAGTCTGAAACCTTGAACATTGAGTGCTGACACCCAGTGGAAGCCATAGGAATTGCATACTGGGAGCTGGATTTAATTATTTCCCTATACGTTCCATTGTAAGAGCGTGGGCTCCTACCATATCTATTGTCTTATAGTTTCCTACATTATTTTAACATTTCTACAAACTTCAACTTCTACAAACTTAATTGACTGGCTGTCTGACTGGCTTGCTGTCTGACTGGCTGTCTGACTGGCTGACTGGCTTGCTGACTGTCTGGCTGTCTGGTGCTATACGTGTGTTTTGGTGTGACTATGAGCTCATGTTGAAACCCTCTTGACAGGAGTCACATTGTTACAGACTTTACAGGTACAGCTCCTAGCTGACTGACTGTCTGACTGACTGGTGCTATACGTCGTAATGTTACAGACATTACAGGTACAGCTCCTAGCTGACACGTTATGGGCTGGAGTGTCCTGAAAGCTTCCTACGATCATCTTTTGTTCATTACCTGTGGTCTTAAGGTGACCTTTACTAATATCCAGATGTTGGTCAATTCCTCCGTTTGTCAGGTCGCAGTTGTAAGTTGAGAACTTGTTCTCAACTGGCCTACTTGGTTAAATAAAGGTGAAATTTAAAAAATGACCTTCGGTTTCACTATAGCTCCACATTGCATGAGCACTACGACATGGTCATATACGACATGACCAACAGTATGAGGACACCTGCTCGTTGAACATCTCATTTCAAAATCATGGCCATTAATATGGAGTTGGTCCCATGTTATAACAGTCTCCACTCTTCTGGGAAGGCTTTCCACTAGATGTTGGAACATTGCTGCTGTAACAGCCTCCACTCTTCTGCAAAGGCTTTCCACGAGATGTTGGAACATTGCTGCTATAACAGCCTCCACTCTTCTGGAAAGGCTTTCCACTAGAAGTTGGAACATTGCTGCCATAACAGCCTCCACTCCTCTGGGAAGGCTTTCCACGAGATGTTGGAACATTGCTGCTATAACAGCCTCCACTCTTCTGCAAAGGCTTTCCACGAGATGTTGGAACATTGCTGCTATAACAGCCTCCACTCTTCTGGGAAGGCTTTCCACTAGATGTTGGAACATTGCTGCTATAACAGCCTCCACTCTTCTGGGAAGGCTTTCCACTAGATGTTGGAACATTGCTGCTATAACAGCTTCCACTCTTCTGGGAAGGCTTTCCACTAGATGTTGGAACATTGCTGCTATAACAGCCTCCACTCTTCTGGGAAGGCATTCCACTAGATGTTGGAACATTGCTGCTATAACAGCCTCCACTCTTCTGGGAAGGCATTCCACTAGATGTTGGAACATTGCTGCTATAACAGCCTCCACTCTTCTGGGAAGGATTTCCACTAAATGTTGGAACATTGCTGCTATAACAGCCTCCACTCTTCTGGGAAGGCTTTCCACTAGATGTTGGAACATTGCTGCTATAACAGCCTCCACTCTTCTGGGAAGGCTTTCCACTAGATGTTGGAACATTGCTGATATAACAGCCTCCACTCTTCTAGGAAGGCTTTCCACTAGATGTTGGAATATTGCTGCTATAACAGCCTCCACTCTAATTGGAAAGGCTTTCCACTAGATGTTGGAACATTGCTGCTATAACAGCCTCCACTCTTCTGGGAAGGCTTTCCACTAGATGTTGGAACATTGCTGCTATAACAGCCTCCACTCTTCTGGGAAGGCTTTCCTCTAGATGTTGGAACATTGCTGCTATAACAGCCTCCACTCTTCTGGGAAGGCATTCCACTAGATGTTGGAACATTGCTGCTATAACAGCCTCCACTCTTCTGGGAAGGCTTTCCACTAGATGTTGGAACATTGCTGCTATAACAGCCTCCACTCTTCTGGGAAGGCTTTCCACTAGATGTTGGAACATTGCTGCTATAACAGCCTCCACTCTTCTGGGAAGGCTTTCCACTAGATGTTGGAACATTGCTGATATAACAGCCTCCACTCTTCTAGGAAGGCTTTCCACTAGATGTTGGAACATTGCTGCTATAACAGCCTCCACTCTTCTGGGAAGGCATTCCACTAGATGTTGGAACATTGCTGCTATAACAGCCTCCACTCTTCTGGGAAGGCTTTCCACTAGATGTTGGAACATTGCTGCTATAACAGCCTCCACTCTTCTGGGAAGGCTTTCCACTAGATGTTGGAACATTGCTGCTATAACAGCCTCCACTCTTCTGGGAAGGCTTTCCACTAGATGTTGGAACATTGCTGCTATAACAGCCTCCACTCTTCTGGGAAGGCTTTCCACTAGATGTTGGAACATTGCTGCTATAACAGCCTCCACTCTTCTGGGAAGGCTTTCCACTAGATGTTGGAACATTGCTGCTATAACAGCCTCCACTCTTCTGGGAAGGCTTTCCACTAGATGTTGGAACATTGCTGCTATAACAGCCTCCACTCTTCTGGGAAGGCTTTCCACTAGAAGTTGGAACATTGCTGCTATAACAGCCTCCACTCTTCTGGGAAGGCTTTCCACTAGATGTTGGAACATTGCTGCTATAACAGCCTCCACTCTTCTGGGAAGGCTTTCCTCTAGATGTTCGAACATTGTTGCTATAACAGCCTCCACCTTTCTGGGAAGGCTTTCCACTAGATGTTGGAACATTGCTGCTATAACAGCCTCCACTCTTCTGGGAAGGCTTTCCTCTAGATGTTGGAACATTGTTGCTATAACAGCCTCCACTCTTCTGGGAAGGCTTTCCACTAGATGTTGGAACATTGTTGCTATAACAGCCTCCACTCTTCTGGGAAGGCTTTCCACTAGAAGTTGGAACATTGCTGCTATAACAGCCTCCACTCTTCTGGGAAGGCTTTCCACTAGAAGTTGGAACATTGCTGCTATAACATCCTCCACTCTTCTGGGAAGGCTTTCCACTAGAAGTTGGAACATTGCTACGAGGACTTGCTTCCATTCAGCCACAAGAGCATTAGTGAGGTTGGGCACTGAAGTTGGGCAATTAGGCCTGGCTTGCAGTCAGCGTTCCAATTCATCCCAAAGGTGTTCAATGGGGTTGAGATCAGGGCTCTGTGCAGGCCAGTCAAGTTCTTCCACAACGATCTGGACAAACCATTTCTGTAAGGACCTCGCTTTGTGCACGGGGACATTGTCATGCTGAAATAGGAAAGGGCCTTCCCCAAACTTGCCACAAAGTTGCACAGAATCGTCTAGAATATATATAGTGTATGAAGGGGTGTCCATATACTGCTGTATATATAGTGAATGAAGGGGTGTCCTCATACTGCTGTATATATAGTGAATGAAGGGGTGTCCACATACTGCTGTATATATAGTGTATGAAGGGGTGTCCACATACTGCTGTATATATAGTGTATGAAGGGGTGTCCACATACTGCTGTATATATAGTGAATGAAGGGGTGTCCTCATACTGCTGTATATATAGTGAATGAAGGGGTGTCCTCATACTGCTGTATATATAGTGAATGAAGGGGTCCACATACTGCTGTGTATAAAGTGGATGAAGGGGTGTCCTCATACTGCTGTGTATAAAGTGGATGACTCTGATACATTGTTCTCTTTGTCATGTTGGATGCCTTTGAGACAAATCTTTGGAAATAAAAACAGAGTCACAGAGATTGACTTAGATCTAACCATGGCTCTGCACTCCTTCCTCACCCCTGCTTATCTTCCATCCTTCTCCCAGATCCTATTTCTGTGTGTGAATGTTTTCCGTCTGGGACTGCGATCCCGATCTGTCAGTGTTTCAGAGATCACAGCGGCAGAGGTTCAAACATCCCAGAAGTCCTTCTTCAAACATGTACACACACACAGGCAAACACACACACACACACACACACACACACACATACACAGGCAAACACACACACACACCCGCACACACACACACACACACACACACACACACACACACACACACACACACACACACACACACACACACACACACACACACATACACATACACACACACACACACACACACACCTCACATTTCTTCTCCTCACACGGTGGTGTCTGGTTTTCCTCTCTGCTGTGTGACTAGTGGAGAAGTGTTTCTATAGAGTTAGCATCCATTTCCCCGCTGGATGTTTAAAAACTAATCTGAGATGTCTCTGCTGCCCTCTCACTGCTCTGACTGTTACTATGTATCTAATCTGAGATGTCTCTGACTGTTACTATGTATCTAATCTGAGATGTCTCTGACTGTTACTATGTATCTAATCTGAGATGTCTCTGACTGTTACTATGTATCTAATCTGAGATGTCTCTGACTGTTACTATGTATCTAATCTGAGATGTCTCTGCTGTTACTATGTATCTAATCTGAGATGTCTCTGACTGTTACTATGTATCTAATCTGAGATGTCTCTGCTGTTACTATGTATCTAATCTGAGATGTCTCTGCTGTTACTATGTATCTAATCTGAGATGTCTCTCCTGTTACTATGTATCTAATCTGAGATGTCTCTGCTGTTACTATGTATCTAATCTGAGATGTCTCTGACTGTTATATGTATCTAATCTGAGATGTCTCTGCTGTTACTATGTATCTAATCTGAGATGTCTCTGACTGTTACTATGTATCTAATCTGAGATGTCTCTGCTGTTACTATGTATCTAATCTGAGATGTCTCTGCTGTTACTATGTATCTAATCTGAGATGTCTCTGCTGTTACTATGTATCTAATCTGAGATGTCTCTGACTGTTACTATGTATCTAATCTGAGATGTCTCTGACTGTTACTATGTATCTAATCTGAGATGTCTCTGCTGTTACTATGTATCTAATCTGAGATGTCTCTGACTGTTACTATGTATCTAATCTGAGATGTCTCTGACTGTTACTATGTATCTAATCTGAGATGTCTCTGCTGTTACTATGTATCTAATCTGAGATGTCTCTGACTGTTACTATGTATCTAATCTGAGATGTCTCTGCTGCCCTCTCACTGCTCTGACTGTTTCTTTGTTGTTGTTGAGTGTTTCCACACTCAAAGTCTGCTGCTGAGAGAAGTATACGATCCTTTGAAAGTAGGCCTCTCTGTCTCTCCCTCGCTCTCTCTTTCTTTGTCTCGCTGTCTCTCTTTCCCTCTCTCCCCCTCTCCCCCTCTCCCCTTCTCTCTCGCTCTCTTTTCAATGAAATTCTCTCTCTCAATTTCAATTTAGGGGGCTTTATTGGCATGGGGAAAGTATGTTAACATTGCCAAAACTAGTCAAATAGATAATAAACAAAAGTGAAATAAACAAGAAAAAATGTACAGTAAATATTGCAATCATAAAAGTTCCAAAAGAATAAAGACATTTTGTAACGTCTGCTCCCAATTTACACTCTCAAACACACAGATCCCCTGAACGCAGCTCACTTTCCAGATCCCACTCTCAAACACACAGATCCCCTGAACGCAGCTCACTTTCCAGATCCCACTCTCAAACACACAGATCCCCTGAACGCAGCTCACTTTCCAGATCCCAATCACCTGAATTCTGATCACCTGTTCACACACCTGTATGTCATTATCACATACTATTTAATTCAGTTCTCTGCACACCATCAAATCAAAGGTTATTTGTCACGTGTGCCGAATACAACAGGTGTAGTAGACCTTACAGTGAAATACTTACTTACAGGCTCTAACCAACAGTTCAAAAAAGGTATTAGGTGAACAATAGGTAAGTAAAAAAATAACAACAACAGTAAAAAGACAGTGAAAAACAACAGTAGAGAGGCTATATACAGTAGAGAGGCTACATACAGTAGAGAGGCTATATACAGTAGAGAGGCTATATACAGTAGAGAGGCTATATACAG
Source organism: Salvelinus namaycush (assembly GCF_016432855.1). Taxonomy (NCBI): domain Eukaryota; kingdom Metazoa; phylum Chordata; class Actinopteri; order Salmoniformes; family Salmonidae; genus Salvelinus; species Salvelinus namaycush. The sequence continues at coordinate 52,207,163 of NC_052312.1, read as the reverse complement.
TAGAGAGGCTATATACAGTAGAGAGGCTATATACAGTAGAGAGGCTATATACAGTAGAGAGGCTCTATACAGTAGAGAGGCTATACACAGTAGAGAGGCTATATACAGTATAGAGGCTATATACAGTAGAGAGGCTACATACAGTAGAGAGGCTATATACAGTAGAGAGGCTATATACAGTAGAGAGGCTATATACAGTAGAGAGGCTATATACAGTAGAGAGGCTATATACAGTAGAGAGGCTATATACAGTAGTGAGGCTACATACAGTAGAGAGGCTATATACAGTAGAGAGGCTATATACAGTAGAGAGGCTCTATACAGTAGAGAGGCTATACACAGTAGAGAGGCTATATACAGTATAGAGGCTATATACAGTAGAGAGGCTACATACAGTAGAGAGGCTATACACAGTAGAGAGGCTATATACAGTAGAGAGGCTATATACAGTAGAGAGGCTCTATACAGTAGAGAGGCTATACACAGTAGAGAGGCTATATACAGTAGAGAGGCTATATACAGTAGAGAGGCTATATACAGTAGAGAGGCTCTATACAGTAGAGAGGCTATATACAGTAGAGAGGCTATATACAGTAGAGAGGCTATATACAGTAGAGAGGCTATATACAGTAGAGAGGCTATATACAGTAGAGAGGCTATATACAGTAGAGAGGCTATATACAGTACATTTTACATTTTAGTCATTTAGCAGACGCTCTTATCCAGAGCGACTTACAGTAGAGTGCATACATTTTATTACATTTTTTACATACTGAGACAAGGATATCCCTACCGGCCAAACCCTCCCTAACCCGGACGACGCTATGCCAATTGTGCGTCGCCCCACGGACCTCCCGGTTGCGGCCGGCTGCGACAGAGCCTGGGCGCGAACCCAGAGACTCTGGTGGCGCAGCTAGCACTGCGATGCAGTGCCCTAGACCACTGCGCCACCCGGGAGGCTATAGTAGAGAGGCTACATACAGTAGAGAGGCTATATACAGTAGAGAGGCTATATACAGTAGAGAGGCTATATACAGTAGAGAGGCTATATACAGTAGAGAGGCTCTATACAGTAGAGAGGCTATATACAGTAGAGAGGCTATATACAGTAGAGAGGCTATATACAGTAGAGAGGCTATATACAGTAGAGAGGCTCTATACAGTAGAGAGGCTATACACAGTAGAGAGGCTATATACAGTATAGAGGCTATATACAGTAGAGAGGCTACATACAGTAGAGAGGCTATATACAGTAGAGAGGCTATATACAGTAGAGAGGCTATATACAGTAGAGAGGCTATATACAGTAGAGAGGCTATATACAGTAGTGAGGCTACATACAGTAGAGAGGCTATATACAGTAGAGAGGCTATATACAGTAGAGAGGCTCTATACAGTAGAGAGGCTATACACAGTAGAGAGGCTATATACAGTATAGAGGCTATATACAGTAGAGAGGCTACATACAGTAGAGAGGCTATACACAGTAGAGAGGCTATATACAGTAGAGAGGCTATATACAGTAGAGAGGCTCTATACAGTAGAGAGGCTATACACAGTAGAGAGGCTATATACAGTAGAGAGGCTATATACAGTAGAGAGGCTATATACAGTAGAGAGGCTCTATACAGTAGAGAGGCTATATACAGTAGAGAGGCTATATACAGTAGAGAGGCTATATACAGTAGAGAGGCTATATACAGTAGAGAGGCTATATACAGTAGAGAGGCTATATACAGTAGAGAGGCTATATACAGTACATTTTACATTTTAGTCATTTAGCAGACGCTCTTATCCAGAGCGACTTACAGTAGAGTGCATACATTTTATTACATTTTTTACATACTGAGACAAGGATATCCCTACCGGCCAAACCCTCCCTAACCCGGACGACGCTATGCCAATTGTGCGTCGCCCCACGGACCTCCCGGTTGCGGCCGGCTGCGACAGAGCCTGGGCGCGAACCCAGAGACTCTGGTGGCGCAGCTAGCACTGCGATGCAGTGCCCTAGACCACTGCGCCACCCGGGAGGCTATAGTAGAGAGGCTACATACAGTAGAGAGGCTATATACAGTAGAGAGGCTACATACAGTAGAGAGGCTATATACAGTAGAGAGGCTATATACAGTAGAGAGGCTATATACAGTAGAGAGGCTCTATACAGTAGAGAGGCTATATACAGTAGAGAGGCTATATACAGTAGAGAGGCTATATACAGTAGAGAGGCTATATACAGTAGAGAGGCTATATACAGTAGAGAGGCTCTATACAGTAGAGAGGCTATACACAGTAGAGAGGCTATATACAGTATAGAGGCTATATACAGTAGAGAGGCTACATACAGTAGAGAGGCTATATACAGTAGAGAGGCTATATACAGTAGAGAGGCTATATACAGTAGAGAGGCTATATACAGTAGAGAGGCTATATACAGTAGTGAGGCTACATACAGTAGAGAGGCTATATACAGTAGAGAGGCTATATACAGTAGAGAGGCTCTATACAGTAGAGAGGCTATACACAGTAGAGAGGCTATATACAGTATAGAGGCTATATACAGTAGAGAGGCTACATACAGTAGAGAGGCTATACACAGTAGAGAGGCTATATACAGTAGAGAGGCTATATACAGTAGAGAGGCTCTATACAGTAGAGAGGCTATACACAGTAGAGAGGCTATATACAGTAGAGAGGCTATATACAGTAGAGAGGCTATATACAGTAGAGAGGCTCTATACAGTAGAGAGGCTATATACAGTAGAGAGGCTATATACAGTAGAGAGGCTATATACAGTAGAGAGGCTATATACAGTAGAGAGGCTATATACAGTAGAGAGGCTATATACAGTAGAGAGGCTATATACAGTACATTTTACATTTTAGTCATTTAGCAGACGCTCTTATCCAGAGCGACTTACAGTAGAGTGCATACATTTTATTACATTTTTTACATACTGAGACAAGGATATCCCTACCGGCCAAACCCTCCCTAACCCGGACGACGCTATGCCAATTGTGCGTCGCCCCACGGACCTCCCGGTTGCGGCCGGCTGCGACAGAGCCTGGGCGCGAACCCAGAGACTCTGGTGGCGCAGCTAGCACTGCGATGCAGTGCCCTAGACCACTGCGCCACCCGGGAGGCTATAGTAGAGAGGCTACATACAGTAGAGAGGCTATATACAGTAGAGAGGCTACATACAGTAGAGAGGCTATATACAGTAGAGAGGCTATACACAGTAGAGAGGCTATATACAGTAGCGAGGCTATATACAGTAGAGAGGCTATATACAGTAGAGAGGCTATATACAGTAGAGAGGCTATATACAGTAGAGAGGCTATACACAGTAGAGAGGCTATATACAGTAGAGAGGCTACATACAGTAGAGAGGCTATATACAGTAGAGAGGCTATATACAGTAGAGAGGCTACATACAGTAGAGAGGCTATATACAGTATAGAGGCTATATACAGTAGAAAGGCTATATACAGTAGCGAGGCTACATACAGTAGAGAGGCTATATACAGTAGAGAGGCTATATACAGTAGTGAGGCTATATACAGTAGAGAGGCTACATACAGTAGAGAGGCTACATACAGTACAAAGGCTATATACAGTACAAAGGCTATATACAGTAGAGAGGCTATATACAGTAGAGAGGCTATATACAGTAGAGAGGCTACATACAGTAGACAGGCTATATACAGTAGAGAGGCTATATACAGTAGAGAGGCTCTATACAGTAGAGGGGCTATATACAGTAGAGAGGCTATATACAGTAGAGAGGCTATATACAGTAGAGAGGCTATATACAGTAGAGAGGCTATATACAGTAGAGAGGCTATATACAGTAGACAGGCTATATACAGTAGAGAGGCTATATACAGTAGAGAGGCTATATACAGTAGAGAGGCTATATACAGTAGAGAGGCTATACACAGTAGAGAGGCTATATACAGTAGACAGGCTATACACAGTAGAGAGGCTATATACAGTAGAGAGGCTACATACAGTAGAGAGGCTATACACAGTAGAGAGGCTATATACAGTAGAGAGGCTATATACAGTAGAGAGGCTATACACAGTAGAGAGGCTATATACAGTAGAGAGGCTACATACAGTAGAGAGGCTACATACAGTAGAGAGGCTATATACAGTAGAGAGGCTACATACAGTAGAGAGGCTATATACAATAGAGAGGCTATATACAGTAGAGAGGCTACATACAGTAGAGAGGCTATATACAGTAGAGAGGCTATATACAGTAGAGAGGCTATATACAGTACATTTTACATTTTAGTCATTTAGCAGACGCTCTTATCCAGAGCGACTTACAGTAGAGTGCATACATTTTATTACATTTTTTACATACTGAGACAAGGATATCCCTACCGGCCAAACCCTCCCTAACCCGGACGACGCTATGCCAATTGTGCGTCGCCCCACGGACCTCCCGGTTGCGGCCGGCTGCGACAGAGCCTGGGCGCGAACCCAGAGACTCTGGTGGCGCAGCTAGCACTGCGATGCAGTGCCCTAGACCACTGCGCCACCCGGGAGGCTATAGTAGAGAGGCTACATACAGTAGAGAGGCTACATAGAGTAGAGAGGCTATATACAGTAGAGAGGCTATATACAGTAGAGAGGCTATATACAGTAGAGAGGCTATATACAGTAGCGAGGCTACATACAGTAGAGAGGCTATATACAGTAGAGAGGCTATATACAGTAGACAGGCTATATACAGTAGCGAGGCTACATACAGTAGAGAGGCTATATACAGTAGAGAGGCTATATACAGTAGAGAGGCTATATACAGTAGAGAGGCTATATACAGTAGAGAGGCTATAGAGAGGCTATATACAGTAGAGAGGCTATATACAGTAGAGAGGCTATATACAGTAGAGAGGCTATATACAGTAGAGAGGCTACATACAGTAGACAGGCTATATAGAGTAGAGAGGCTATATACAGTAGAGAGGCTATATACAGTAGAGAGGCTATATACAGTAGAGATGCTATATACAGTAGAGAGGCTATATACAGTAGAGAGGCTATATACAGTATAGAGGCTATATACAGTAGAGAGGCTATATACAGTATAGAGGCTATATACAGTAGAGAGGCTATATACAGTAGAGAGGCTATATACAGTAGAGAGGCTATATACAGTATAGAGGCTATACACAGTAGAGAGGCTATATACAGTAGAGAGGCTATACACAGTAGAGAGGCTATATACAGTAGAGAGGCTATATACAGTAGAGAGGCTATATACAGTAGAGAGGCTATATACAGTAGAGAGGCTATACACAGTAGAGAGGCTATATACAGTAGAGAGGCTATACACAGTAGAGAGGCTATATACAGTAGAGAGGCTATATACAGTAGAGAGGCTATACACAGTAGAGATGCTATATACAGTAGAGAGGCTATATACAGTAGAGAGGCTATATACAGTATAGAGGCTATATACAGTAGAGAGGCTATATACAGTATAGAGGCTATATACAGTAGAGAGGCTACATACAGTAGAGAGGCTATATACAGTAGCGAGGCTATATACAGTAGAGAGGCTATATACAGTAGCGAGGCTATATACAGTAGAGAGGCTATACACAGTAGAGAGGCTATATACAGTAGAGAGGCTATATACAGTAGAGAGGCTATATACAGTAGAGAGGCTATATACAGTAGTGAGGCTATATACAGTAGCGAGGCTATATACAGTAGAGATGCTATATACAGTAGAGAGGCTATACACAGTAGAGAGGCTATATACAGTAGAGAGGCTATAGAGAGGCTATATACAGTAGAGAGGCTATATACAGTAGAGAGGCTATATACAGTAGAGAGGCTATATACAGTAGCGAGGCTATATACAGTAGAGAGGCTATATACAGTAGAGAGGCTATATACAGTAGAGAGGCTATATACAGGCACCGGTTAGTCAGGCTGATTGAGGTAGTATGTACATGTAGATATGGTTAAAGTGACTATGCATATATGATAAACAGAGTAGCAGCAGCGTAAAAGAGGGGTTGGGGGGCGGGAGGGGGGGGGGGGGGGGGGGGCACACAATGCAAATAGTCCGTGTAGCCATTTGGTTACCTGTTCAGGAGTCTTATGTCTTAGGGGTGAAAACTGTTGAGAAGCCTTTTTGTCCTAGACTTGGCACTCTGGTACCGCTTGCCATGAGGTAGTAGAGAGAACAGTCTATGACAGGGGTGGCTGGGGTCTTTGACAATTTTTAGGGCCTTCCTCTGACATCGCCTGGTGTAGAGGTCCTGGATGGCAGCCAGCTTAGCTTCAGTGATGTACTGGGCAGTACGCACTAACATCTGTAGTGGCTTGCGGTCGGAGGCCGAGCAATTGCAGTACCAGGCAGTGATGCAACCGATCAGGATGCTCTAGATGGTGCAGCTGTAGAACCTTTTGAGGATCTGAGGACCCATGCCAAATCTTTTTAGTTTCCTGAGGGGGAATAG
>NC_052312.1:52158180-52193180 GCF_016432855.1 Salvelinus namaycush | reverse complement strand
ACACGATGGTCGTTCCATTCAAAAGAGTCCTGAAGTAGTAGCTCTATCTAATACCACTAATGATTAACACGATGGTCGTTCCATTCAAAAGAGTCCTGAAGTAGTAGCTCTATCTAATACCACTAATGATTAACACGATGGTCGTTCCATTCAAAAGGGTCCTGAAGTAGTAGCTCTATCTAATACCACTAATGATTAACACGATGGTCGTTCCATTCAAAAGAGTCCTGAAGTAGTAGCTCTATCTAATACCACTAATGATTAACACGATGGTCGTTCCATTCAAAAGAGTCCTGAAGTAGTAGCTCTATCTAATACCACTAATGATTAACACGATGGTCGTTCCATTCAAAAGAGTCCTGAAGTAGTAGCTCTATCTAATACCACTAATGATTAACACGATGGTCGTTCCATTCAAAAGAGTCCTGAAGTAGTAGCTCTATCTAATACCACTAATGATTAACACGATGGTCGTTCCATTCAAAAGAGTCCTGAAGTAGTAGCTCTATCTAATACCACTAATGATTAACACGATGGTCGTTCCATTCAAAAGAGTCCTGAAGTAGTAGCTCTATCTAATACCACTAATGATTAACACGATGGTCGTTCCATTCAAAAGAGTCCTGAAGTAGTAGCTCTATCTAATACCACTAATGATTAACACGATGGTCGTTCCATTCAAAAGAGTCCTGAAGTAGTAGCTCTATCTAATACCACTAATGATTAACACGATGGTCGTTCCATTCAAAAGAGTCCTGAAGTAGTAGCTCTGTCTTCATCTACGTTCAGAAGCTGTTACATTTCCAATTTGTACTTGAGTATTTTTTTTTAAATGTGGCTTGAATCCACTACTTCTATTGGTCGTATTTGAAAGTATTTTCCATTCACTTCCTATAAATAGCCTACTATTAGAAAATATTTTTCAATCATTTTTTCAAATAATATTTTAAAATACCTGAGTTAAATGCATGGGAGTGTATTTGAGTATTTTCAAATATTTTCCAGGTGTATCTCCAAATACATTCCAATATTCAACGTCAACTACCGTAACACTTAAATTAATAGCCGTTTATTTGCTTCAATCCCTGAACACGGCAAGCGCTTATTAGAGACAGACTCCCTATTAGAGACAGACCCTATTAGAGACAGACTCCCTATTAGAGACAGACTCCCTATTAGAGAAACTCCCTATTAGAGACAGACCCTATTAGAGACAGACTCCCTATTAGAGACAGACTCCCTATTAGAGAAACTCCTTATTAGAGACAGACTCCCTATTAGAGACAGACCCTATTAGAGACAGACTCCCTATTAGAGACAGACTCCCTATTAGAGAAACTCCTTATTAGAGACAGATGCCCTATTAGAGACAGACTCCCTATTAGAGACAGACTCCTTATTAGAGACAGACTCCCTATTAGAGACAGACTCCTTATTAGAGACAGACTCCCTATTAGAGACAGACTCCCTATTAGAGACAGACCCTATTAGAGACAGACTCCCTATTAGAGACAGACTCCCTATTAGAGACAGACTCCCTATTAGAGACAGACCCTATTAGAGACAGACTCCCTATTAGAGACAGACTCCCTATTAGAGACAGACCCTATTAGAGACAGACTCCCTATTAGAGACAGACCCTATTAGAGACAGACTCCCTATTAGAGACAGACTCCCTATTAGAGACAGACCCTATTAGAGACAGACTCCCTATTAGAGACAGACCCTATTAGAGACAGACTCCCTATTAGAGACAGACTCCCTATTAGAGAAACTCCTTATTAGAGACAGATGCCCTATTAGAGACAGACTCCCTATTAGAGACAGACTCCTTATTAGAGACAGACTCCCTATTAGAGACAGACTCCCTATTAGAGACAGACTCCTTATTAGAGACAGACTCCCTATTAGAGACAGACTCCCTATTAGAGACAGACTCCTTATTAGAGACAGACACCCTATTAGAGAAACTCCTTATTAGAGACAGACTCCCTATTAGAGAGACTCCCTATTAGAGACAGACTCCCTATTAGAGACAGACTCCTTATTAGAGACAGACTCCCTATTAGAGACAGACTCCTTATTAGAGACAGACACCCTATTAGAGAGACTCCCTATTAGAGACAGACTCCCTATTAGAGACAGATTCCCTATTAGAGACAGGCGTCTATTTCCATAATGCACACAGCCTTTGCTCATTTGCATAGTACAAAGTGTTATCATGTTATCACGTTTCTTTTGTCTCAGTATGCCTCTGTAATTTTTATTATTATTTTGTATTATTCTCTTTGACCTGTGCATTTTCGTCAGTTCTTACTTTGACCACTAGAGGGCGATCAAACGATTTCTTGGGGTCTCTACTCCCAAAGTTGATGACATTTTGTTTTTGCAATTTAGCTAGCAGTTCTCAGCTGTTCAAGCAGTTTCTTACTGGCGATTAAAACGGATGATTGCCATACAATTTTTAATTCATTACTGAATTATTTAATGGCACAAATCAAACATTAAATCTTGTAAATAATGAATGGCCTTTCGGTAAACACGAAAACAATTAATTTAGACACTGCGTTTATTTTGAAGCAGGCGTTTACTTGCTGAAATGTGTGCCGTTATTTAAAAGGGACAGGCGGCTGTTTGAGGCTTTTAATTGAACTTTTACTCTACTTGTCTTTTCAAATTAAACATATCTAAATAATGACTTCCAAATGTCTTTGAAGTTAATTTAAATGCCCTACACAGTATATGAACCCTGATGTTAGTGTGTGTGTGTGTGTGTGTGTGTTGGTTCTTCTATCCTTATGGGGACCTAAAATCCCCCAAAGTCCCCACAAGAGGACAGTAAAACAAGTAAAAGTCTCCCTCGTGGGAACATTTCCCACCCCATGACAACAAAGGCTATTTTAATCTTAAGGGTTAGGTTTAGGCTTACAATTAGGGTTAGGAGTTAAAGTTAGGGTTAGGGGGTTGGGTTAGGAGTTAGGAGTTAGGGTTATGGTTACGGGGTTGGGTTAGGGGTTAAAGTTAGGGTTATGGTTACGTGGTTGGGTTAGGGGTTAAAGTTAGGGTTATGGTTACGGTTACGGGGTTGGGTTAGGAGTTAGGGTTAGGGTTAGGGTTACGGGGTTGGGTTAGGGGTTAAAGTTAGGGTTATGGTTACGGGGTTGGGTTAGGGGTTAAAGTTAGGGTTATGGTTACGGTTACGGGGTTGGGTTAGGAGTTAGGAGTTAGGGTTAGGGTTACGGGGTTGGGTTAGGGGTTAAAGTTAGGGTTATGGTTACGGGGTTGGGTTAGGGGTTAAAGTTAGGGTTATGGTTACGGGGTTGGGTTAGGAGTTAAAGTTAGGGTTATGGTTACGGGGTTGGGTTAGGGGTTAGGGGTTAAAGTTAAAGTTAGGGTTACGGGGTTGGGTTAGGGGTTAAAGTTAGGGTTACGGGGTTGGGTTAGGAGTTAAAGTTAGGGTTATGGTTACGGGGTTGGGTTACGGGGTTAAAGTTAGGGTTATGGTTACGGGGTTGGGTTAGGGGTTAGGGGTTAAAGTTAAAGTTAGGGTTAAGGGGTTGGGTTAGGGGTTAAAGTTAGGGTTACGGGGTTGGGTTAGGAGTTAAAGTTAGGGTTATGGTTACGGAGTTGGGTTAGGGGTTAAAGTTATGGTTAGGGGGTTGGGTTAGGGGTTAAAGTTAGGGTTAGGGTTACGGGGTTGGGTTACGGGGTTAAAGTTAGGGTTATGGTTACGGGGTTGGGTTAGGGGTTAGGGGTTAAAGTTAAAGTTAGGGTTACGGGGTTGGGTTAGGGGTTAAAGTTAGGGTTACGGGGTTGGGTTAGGAGTTAAAGTTAGGGTTATGGTTACGGAGTTGGGTTAGGGGTTAAAGTTAGGGTTAGGGTTACGGGGTTGGGTTAGGGGTTAAAGTTAGGGTTAGGGTTACGGGGTTGGGTTAGGGGTTAAAGTTAGGGTTATGGTTAGGGTTACGGGGTTGGGTTAGGGGTTAAAGTTAGGGTTACGGGGTTGGGTTAGGAGTTAAAGTTAGGGTTATGGTTACGGGGTTGGGTTAGGGTTATGGTTAGGGTTAAGGGGTTGGGTTAGGGGTTAGGGGTTAAAGTTAGGGTTACGGGGTTGGGTTAGGAGTTAAAGTTAGGGTTAGGGTTATGGGGTTGGGTTAGGGGTTAAAGTTAGGGTTATGGTTATGGTGTTGGGTTAGGGATTAAAGTTAGGGTTACGGGGTTGGGTTAGGGGTTAAAGTTAGGGTTACAGGGTTATGGTTACGGGGTTAAAGTTAGGGTTAGGGTTATGGTTACGGGGTTAAAGTTAGGGTTAGGGTTATGGTTACGGGGTTAAAGTTAGGGTTAGGGTTACGTGGTTGGGTTAGGGGTTAAAGTTAGGGTTACGGGGTTGGGTTAGGAGTTAAAGTTAGGGTTATGGTTACGGGGTTGGGTTAGGGGTTAAAGTTAGGGTTAGGGTTAGGGGGTTGGGTTAGGGGTTAAAGTTAGGGTTACGGGGTTGGGTTAGGAGTTAGGAGTTAAAGTTAGGGTTATGGTTACGGGGTTGGGTTAGGGGTTAAAGTTAGGGTTAGGGTTAGGGGGTTGGGTTAGGGGTTAAAGTTAGGGTTAGGGTTACGGGGTTGGGTTAGGGGTTAAAGTTAGGGTTATGGTTAGGGTTACGGGGTTGGGTTAGGGGTTAAAGTTAGGGTTACGGGGTTGGGTTAGGGGTTAAAGTTAGGGTTATGGGGTTGGGTTAGGGGTTAGGGGTTAAAGTTAGGGTTACGGGGTTGGGTTAGGAGTTAAAGTTAGGATTAGGGTTATGGGGTTGGGTTAGGGGTTAAAGTTAGGGTTATGGTTATGGTGTTGGGTTAGGGGTTAAAGTTAGGGTTACGGGGTTGGGTTAGGGGTTAAAGTTAGGGTTACAGGGTTATGGTTACGGGGTTAAAGTTAGGGTTAGGGTTATGGTTACGGGGTTAAAGTTAGGGTTAGGGTTATGGTTACGGGGTTAAAGTTAGGGTTAGGGTTACGTGGTTGGGTTAGGCGTTAAAGTTAGGGTTAGGGCTACGTGGTTGGGTTAGGGGTTAAAGTTAGGGTTACGGGGTTGGGTTAGGGGTTAAAGTTAGGGATAGGGTTACGTGGTTGGGTTAGGGGTTAAAGTTAGGGTTACGGGGTTGGGTTAGGGGTTAAAGTTAGGGATAGGGTTACGGGGTTGGGTTAGGGGTTAAAGTTAGGGTTAGTGTTACGGGGTTGGGTTAGGGGTTAAAGTTAGGGTTATGGGGTTGGGTTAGGGGTTAGGGGTTAAAGTTAGGGTTACGGGGTTGGGTTAGGAGTTAAAGTTAGGGTTAGGGTTATGGGGTTGGGTTAGGGGTTAAAGTTAGGGTTATGGTTATGGTGTTGGGTTAGGGGTTAACGTTAGGGTTACGGGGTTGGGTTAGGGGTTAAAGTTAGGGTTACAGGGTTATGGTTACGGGGTTAAAGTTAGGGTTAGGGTTATGGTTACGGGGTTAAAGTTAGGGTTAGGGTTATGGTTACGGGGTTAAAGTTTGGGTTAGGGTTACGTGGTTGGGTTAGGGGTTAAAGTTAGGGTTAGGGCTATATTTAGGTGTTGGGAAAGGATAGAAAAACAAAACGTGTGTGTGTTTTGTGTGTTTTGTGTGTGTGAGCGCACGTGCGTGCGTGTGTGTAGAATCATAATGACAACAGCTCATTTGGCACACTTTAATTCAATCAATCAGTTAATTCAATCGATCAGCAATGTGACTTTGAGTTCAGACAAAGTTGATATTACTAATCAACACCTGCTCTTTCCATGACTTAGACTGACCAGGTGAATCCAGGTGAAAACTATGATCCCTTATTGATGTCACTAGTTAAATCCACCTAAAATCAGTGTAGATGAAGTGGAGGAGACAGGTTAACCTGTTTGGGCTGCAGGGGCAGTATTGAGTAGCCGGATAAAAGGTCCCCATTTCAAACGGCCTCGTACTCAATTCTTGCTCGTACAATATGCATATTATTATTACTATTGGATAGAAAACACTCTCTAGTTTCTAAAACCGTTTGAATTATATCTGTGAGTAAAACAGAACTCATTTTGCAGCAAACTTCCTGACAGGAAGTGGAAAATCTGAAATCGATGCACTGTTCTAGGGCCTGCCTATAAAAGGGCTTCATATATATCAGTATAAATGCACTTCATACGTCTTCCACTAGATGCCGACAGGTAGTGAGAGAAGAAATTGAGTGTATAACTTGATCTGGGCTCGAATAAATGCTCTTTGTATGACGTGTCACCAGTTTCCTGTTTTCTGGAGAGCGCGCGAAGGGACCTGGTTTTGCCTTCTGTACAGCTGTCGTTATAGACGACTAATATCTCCGGCTTTGATTTTATTTGATACATGTGACAATATCATCGTAAAGTATGTTTTTTCAATATAGTTTCATTAGATTATTGAAATTTTTTTGGGACGTTAGGCGTGTTGCGTTGTCTGCGTTTGTTCACGAAGGAGAACTTAGCGCCACTTTGCTAGCTTTCCGTGCTAATTGACTGGAGAAGAGGACATTCTAAATCCAAACAACGATTGTTCCCGACAAAGGACCCCTTGTACAACATTCTGATGAAAGATCATCAAAAGTAGGACCCATTTTATGATGTTATTTCATATATCTGTCGAACATGTTGTACTAGTAGGTTGCGGCCAGGTTTTGGGCACGCTCTCGCCATAACGTAAACTGCATATCGTAATGAAGTTATTTTTAGAATTCTAACACGGCGATTGCATTAAGAACTAGTGTATCTATCATTTCCTATACAACATGTATTTTTTAGTTATGTTTATGAATAGTTATTTGGTCAGAATATGTGAGTGCCAGAAAAATATCCGGACGTTGTGGGAAAAAGATGCTACGTTAGCACAATGTATAACCACTGATTTCAGCTCTAAATATGCACATTTTCGACAAAACATAAGTGTATGTATAACCTGATGTTATAGGACTGTCATCTGATGAAGCTTATCAAGGTTAGTCAAAAATTATATATCTTTTGCTGGTTTGTTATGATCGCTAACTTTTGCTGCTGGGGAATGGCTTGTGTTTCTGGCTATTGTGGTAAGCTAATATATTGCTATATTGTGTTTTCGCTGTAAAACACTTAAGAAATCGGAAATGTTGGCTGGAATCACAAGATGCCTGTCTTTCATTTGCTGTACACCATGTATTTTTCAGAAATGTTTTATGATGAGTATTTAGGTATTTGACGTTGGTGTCTGTAATTACTCTGGCTGCTTCGTTGCCATTTCTGATGGTAGCTGTGATAGTAGCTGCAATGTAAAACTGATTTATAGCTCAAATATGCACATTTTTCGAACAAAACATAGATTTATTGAATAACATGTTATAAGACTGTCATCTGATGAAGTTGTTTCTTGGTTAGTTTGGTTGGTTCTTGGTTAGTTAGGTTGGCTTTGTGCATGCTACCTGTGCTGTGAAAAATGTCTGTCCTTATTTGTATTTGGTGGTGAGCTAACATAAATATACGTGGTGTTTTCGCTGTAAAACATTTTAAAAATCGGACATGTTGGCTGGATTCACAAGATGTTTATCTTTCAAATGCTGTATTGGACTTGTTAATGTGTGAAAGTTAAATATTTCAAAAAAATATATTTTGAATTTCGCGCCCTGCACTTGAAGTGGCTGTTGTCATATTGTGCCCGGCTTCGGGCTTGCAGCCATAAGAAGTTTTAAAGGAGAATTTTTAAGCCTTGAGTCAATTGAGAATTGGTTATGTGTTCCATTCAGAGGGTGAATGGGCAAGACAAAATATCTAAGTGCCTTTGAATGGGGTATGGTAGAAGGTGCCAGGCGCAGAGATTTGTGTTAAGAACTGCAACACTGCTGGGTTTTTCACTCTCAACAGTTTCCCGTTCGTGTCAAGAATGATCCATCACCCAAAGGACATCCAGCCATCTTGACACAACTGTGGGAAGCATTGGACTCAACATGGGCCAGCATCCCTGTGGAACGCTTTCGACACCTTGTAGAGTCCATGCCCCGACGAATTGAGGCTGTTCTGAGGGCAAAAAGAGGAGGGGGGGATGCAACTCAATATTAGGAAGGTGTTCTTAATGTTTTGTACACTCAGTGTATGTTATTGATCTGATTAAGAGGACCTCCCTGTCTTCGTTCAAAATAACACCTTATTCCCTATATAGTGAACTACTTTCAATAGGGCCCTTGTCAAAGTTAGCGCACTATATAGGGAAAAGGGTTTCATTTGGTATGAAGCCCCTACCTCCACAGTCCAGAGGTCCATAGTTATGGCCCAGGTGGTTCTGGGTAAGGAAACATCATTATCTGGTCTCGGCCTATGGAATTAGCACTTGATCAATATTCTGATGATGCACCCTCACGTTGGCACGTCATCGATTTCGCCCTATAGGCTGTCCCCGTGACGACATGGTGTTCTGTGTTGTCTCTGACTGGCTGGAGTGACTCACATGTGCCAGTGGTGGCCGTGCCAACATGTAGGTGATTGGCTGCAGCACCACAGAGAAACACTGTTGTTGAATACTGTCAAATAAAAAGCTATTTTTTCTGAAAAAGGCACCCTACACTATTCCCTGTATAGTACACAACTTTTGATCCGAGCCTCGTGAGGAATAGGGCGCCATGTTGGACTCAATCTGCCTCTCCTCTGCCTGTTTGCTATTCCCCTCCGTTCCTCGCTGACAAAGGAGAGATCGGAGGCGTATCGGTTGAGGCAACGCGCCTCATATCTCCTCCAACTATAATTATTCTGTAGCGATCTGTATGACACTGGAATAACACATTTGTAACCAGCAGTAGGGAAGGATAGGAGGAAGGCCGACACAACGCAATGCAACGCAACACAACTCAACTCAACTCAACTCAACTCAACTCAACTCAACTCAACTCAACTCAACTCAACTCAATACAACACACCACAACACACCACACCACAACACACCACAACACAACACAATACAACACACCACACCACACCACACCACAACACACCACACCACACCACAACACACCACAACACACCACAACACACCACACCACACCACACCACAACACAACACACCACACCACAATACAACACACCACAACACACCACAACACAACACACCACAACACACCACACCACAATACAACACAACACACCACACCACACCACAATACAACACACCACAACACACCACACCACAACACACCACAACACACCACACCACAACACACCACAACACAACACACCACACCACAATACAACACAACACACCACAACACACCACAACACACCACAACACACCACAACACACCACACCACAACACACCACACCACACCACACCACAATACAACACAACACACCACACCACAACACACCACAATACAACACAACACACCACACCACAACACACCACAACACAACACACCACAACACACCACAATACAACACACCACAACACACCACACCACAACACACCACAACACAACACACCACACCACAATACAACACACCACAACACACCACACCACAACACAACACAACACACCACAACACACCACAACACAACACACCACAACACACCACAACACAACACACCACAACACACCACAACACACCACAACACAACACACCACAACACACCACACCACAACACACCACAACACAACACACCACACCACAATACAACACACCACAACACACCACACCACAACACAACACAACACACCACAACACACCACACCACAACACACCACAACACAACACAACACAACACACCACACCACAACACAACACAACACAACACACCACAACACACCACAACACACCACAACACAACACACCACAATACAACACAACACACCACACCACAACACACCA
The DNA here is from genome assembly GCF_016432855.1 of Salvelinus namaycush. Classification (NCBI taxonomy): domain Eukaryota; kingdom Metazoa; phylum Chordata; class Actinopteri; order Salmoniformes; family Salmonidae; genus Salvelinus; species Salvelinus namaycush. The sequence goes on along the minus strand of NC_052312.1, from coordinate 52,183,293 downwards.
CAATACAACACAACACACCACACCACACCACACCACAATACAACACACCACAACACACCACACCACAATACAACACAACACACCACAACACACCACAATACAACACAACACAACACACCACACCACACCACACCACAATACAACACACCACAACACACCACACCACAATACAACACAACACAACACACCACAATACAACACAACACAACACAACACAACACACCACACCACAATACAACACGACACAACACACCACACCACAATACAACACAACACAACACAACACAACACACCACAACACACCACAACACACCACAACACACCACACCACACCACAACACACCACACCACAACACACCACAACACACCACAACACACCACAATACAACACACCACAACACACCACACCACAACACAACACACCACAATAAAACACAACACAACACAACACACCACAACACAACACACCACACCACAACACACCACACCACAATACAACACACCACAATACAACACAACACACCACAATACAACACAACACACCACACCACAACACACCACAACACAACAGACCACAACACACCACAACACACCACAACACAACACACCACAACACAACACACCACAACACACCACAATACAACACAACACACCACAACACAACACCCCCCCCCACACCCCCCCCACACCACACCACACCACACCACAACACAACACACCACACCACAACACACCACAACACAACACAACACACCACACCACACCACACCACAATACAACACACCACAACACACCACAACACACCACACCACAACACAACACACCACAACACAAAACACCACAACACACCACAATACAACACAACACACCACAACACACCACAACACACCCCCCCACACCACACCACACCACAACACACCACAACACAACACACCACACCACAACACACCACAACACACCACAACACAACACACCACAATACAACACAACACACCACACCACAACACACCACAATACAACACAACACAACACAACACACCACAATACAACACAACACAACACACCACAATACAATACAACACAACACACCACACCACAACACACCATAATACAACACAACACAACACACCACACCACAATACAACACAACACACCACACCACAACACACCACACCACAACACAACACAACACAACACACCCCCCCACACCACAACACACCACACCACAACACAACACACCACAACACACCCCCCCCCCCCACACCACAACACAACACACCACAACACAACACACCAAAACAACACAACACAACACACCAAAACAACACAACACACCACAACACAACACAACACACCACAACACAACACACCACAACACACCACACCACAACACAACACACCACAATACAACACACCACACCACAATACAATACAATACAACACAACACAACACAACACACCACACCACAACACACCACAATACAACACACCACAACACACCACACCACAACACACCACAATACAACACAACACACCACACCACAACACAATACAATACAACACAACACAACACACCACAACACACCACACCACACCACAACACACCACACCACAACACAACACAACACACAACACAACACACAACAACACACCACACCACAACACAACACAACACACAACACAACACACAACAACACACAACACACCACACCACAACACAACACACCACAACACAACACAATACAATACAATACAATACAACACAATACAACACAACACGACACAACACACCATAACACAACACAACACAACACACCACAACACACCACACCACAACACAACACACCACACCACAACACACCACACCACACCACAACACACCACACCACACCACAACACAACACACCACAACACACCACACCACAACACACCACAACACAACACACCACACCACAACACACCACACAACAACACAACACACACCACACCACACCACAACACACCACAACACACCACACCACACCACAACACACCACACCACACCACACCACACCACAACACAACACACCACACCACAACACACCACAACACACCACACCACACCACAACACAACACACCACAATACAACACACCACACCACAACACACCACACACCACAACACACCACACCACACCACAACACAACACACCACAACACAACACAACACAACACAATACAATACAACACAACACAACACAACACACCACACCACACCACACCACACCACACCACAACACACCACACCACAACACACCACAACACACCACACCACACCACAACACAACACACCACAATACAACACACCACACCACAACACACCACACACCACAACACACCACACCACACCACAACACAACACACCACAACACAACACAACACAACACAATACAATACAACACAACACAACACAACACACCACACCACAACACACCACACCACAATACAACACAACACACCACACCACACCACAACACACCACAACACACCACAACACACCACACCACAATACAACACACCACAACACACCACAACACCCCCCCCACACCACACCACACCACACCACAACACACCACAACACAACACACCACACCACACCACACCACAACACACCACAACACACCACACCACAATACAACACAACACAACACAACACACCACACCACAACACACCACACCACAATACAACACAACACACCACAACACAACACACCACACCACAACACAACACAACACAACACACCACAATACAACACAACACCCCCCCCCCACACCACACCACACCACACCACAACACACCACAACACCCCCCCCCACACCACACCACACCACACCACAACACACCACACCACACCACACCACAACACACCACAACACACCACAACACAACACACCACAATACAACACAACACAACACAACACACCACAACACACCACAATACAACACAACACACCACAATACAACACAACACACCACAACACACCCCACCACACCACACCACACCACACCACACCACAACACACCCCCCCCCCCCCCCCACACCACAACACAACACACCACAATACAACACACCACAATACAACACAACACACCACAACACAATACAACACACCACAACACACCACAACACACCACACCACAACACACCACAACACACCACAACACAACACAACACACACCACACCACACCACAACACACCACAATACAACACACCACAACACAATACAACACACCACAATACAACACAACACACCACAACACAATACAACACACCACACCACACCACAACACACCACACCACAACACAACACAACACACCACACCACACCACACCACAACACACCACACCACAACACAACACACCACACCACAATACAACACACCACACCACAACACACCACAACACAACACACCACACCACAACACACCACAACACACCACAACACACCACAACACACCACAATACAACACACCACAACACAATACAACACACCACAATACAACACAACACACCACAACACAATACAAAACACCACAACACACCACAACACAACACACCACAACACACCACAACACACCACAACACACCACAACACAACACACCACACCACAACACACCACAACACACCACAACACACCACAATACAACACACCACACCACAATACAACACACCACACCACAACACAACACACCACACCACAACATACCACAACACACCACAACACACCACAACACAACACAACACAATACAACACACCACAACACACCACAACACAACACACCACAATACAACACACCACAATACAACACACCACAATACAACACAACACACCACAACACAATACAACACACCACAACACACCACAACACAACACACCACAATACAACACACCACAATACAACACACCACAATACAACACAACACACCACAACACAACACAACACACCACAACACAACACAACACACCACACCACAACACAACACAACACACCACACCACACCACACCACAACACAACACACCACACCACAACACAACACAACACACCACACCACAATACAACACACCACAACACACCACACCACACCACACCACACCACAACACACCACACCACAACACACCACACCACACCACACCACAACACACCACAACACACCACAACACACCACACCACAACACAACACACCACACCACACCACACCACACCACACCACACCACAACACACCACACCACAACACACCACACCACAACACAACACACCACACCACAACACACCACAACACACCACAACACAACACACCACAACACAACACACCACACCACAACACACCACAACACAACACACCACACCACAACACAACACACCACACCACACCACAACACACCACAACACAACACACCACAACACACCACACCACAATACACCACAACACACCACAACACACCACAACACACCACACCACAACACACCACAACACACCACACCACAACACACCACACCACAACACACCACAACACAACACACCACACCACAACACAACACACCACACCACAACACACCACAACACAACACACCACACCACAATACACCACAACACACCACAACACACCACAACACACCACAACACAACACACCACACCACAACACAACACACCACAACACACCACACCACAACACACCACACCACAACACACCACAACACACCACAACACACCACAACACACCACACCACACCACACCACAACACAACACAACACACCACAACACAACACAACACAACACAACACAACACACCACACCACACCACAACACACCACAACACACCACAACACAACACACCACAACACAACACAACACAACACACCACAACACAACACAACACAACACAACACACCACAACACAACACAACACACCACACCACACCACAACACAACACACCACACCACAACACACCACAACACACCACAACACACCATAACACAACACAACACAACACAACACAACACAACACAACACAACACAACACAACATACCACAACACACCACAACACAACACAACACAACACAACACAACACAACACAACACACCACAACACAACACAACACACCACAACACACCACAACACACCACAACACAACACACCACAACACAACATAACACAACACAACACAACACAACACAACACACCACACCACACCACAACACAACACAACACAACACCACACCACAACACACCACACCACACCACAACACAACACAACACACCACAACACACCACAACACAACACAACACACAACACAACACAACACAACACACCACAACACACCACAACACACCACACCACAACACACCACACCACACCACAACACAACACACCACAACACAACACACCACACCACAACACACCACAACACACCACAACACAACACAACACACAACACAACACAACACAACACACAACACAACACAACACACAACACACAACAACACACCACACCACACACCACAACGACTGAAAAGAGATACCCGTTAAAACTACTGGCATCTGTCAAACCTCTACATCACTGGGCTCCTAAAATTAAAGGGGGATTGTTCATTTAATGGTGGCTGGCTGGCTGGCTGATGGGCTGGCTGGTTGGCTAGTTGGCTGGCTGGCTGGCTGGCTGGATGGCTGGCTGGCTGGCTGGCTGGCTGGCTGGCTGGTTGGCTGGCTGGCTGGCTGGTTGGCTGGTTGGCTAGTTGGCTGGCTAGTTGGTTGGCTGGTTTGCTGGTTTGTTAGCTGGCTGGTTTGTTGGCTGATTGGCTGGCTGGTTGGCTATTTGGCTGGCTAGTTGGTTGGCTGGTTTGCTGGTTTGTTAGCTGGCTGGTTTGTTGGCTGATTGGCTGGCTGGTTGGCTATTTGGCTGGCTAGTTGGCTGCCTGGTTGGTCGTCTGGCTGGCGGGTTGCTTGGCTGGTTGGTGTTCTAGCACGCTGGTTGGCTGGTTTGTTGGCTTGCTGGTTTGTTGGATGGCTGGCTGGCTGGTTGGCTGGCTGGCTGGCTGGCTGGCTGGCTGGCTGGCTGGTTGGCTGGCTGGTTGGCTGGCTGGTTGGCTGGCTGGTTGGTTGGCTAGTTGGCTGGCTGGTTGGCTGGCTGGCTGGCTGGCTGGCTGGTTGGCTAGTTGGCTGGCTAGTTGGTTGGCTGGTTTGCTGGTTTGTTAGCTGGCTGGTTTGTTGGCTGATTGGCTGGCTGGTTGGCTATTTGGCTGGCTAGTTGGCTGGCTGGTTGGTTGGCTGGTTTGCTGGTTTGTTGGCTGGTTTGCTGGTTTGTTGGCTGATTGGCTGGCTGGTTGGCTATTTGGCTGGCAAGTTGGCTGACTGGTTGGATGGTTGGTTGGCTGGTTTGCTGGTTTGTTGGCTGGTTTGCTGGTTTGTTGGCTGGTTTGCTGGTTTGTTGGCTGGTTGGCTGGTTTGTTGGCTGGTTGGCTGGCTGGCTGGCTAGTTGACTGGCTGGCTGGCTAGTTGACTGGCTGGTTGGCTGGCTGGTTGGCTGGTTTATTGGCTGGCTGGTTTGTTGGCTGGTTGGCTGGTTGGCTGGCTGACTGACTGGCTGGTTAACTGGCTGGCTGGCTGCTTTGCAGATTGACTGGCAGGCTGGTTGGCTGGTTTCATGGCTGGCTGGCTGCCTGGTTGGTTGGTTGGCTGGTGCTTAGTTGGCTGGCTAATTGGTCGTCTGGCTGGCGGGTTGCTTGGCTGGCTGGTGTTCTAGCACACTGGTTGGCTGGTTTGTTGGCTTGCTGGTTTGTTGGATGGCTGGCTGGTGGGCTGGCTGGCTGGCTGGCTGGCTGGTTGGCTGGCTGGTTGGCTGGCTGGTTGGCTGGCTAGTTGGTTGGCTAGTTGGCTTGCTGGTTGGCTGGCTGGCTGGCTGGCTGGCTGGCTGGCTGGCTGGCTGGCTGGCTGGCTGGTTGGCTGGTTGGTTGGCTAGTTGGCTGGCTGGTTGGCTGACTGGTTGGCTGGCTGGTTGGTTGGTTGGCTGGTTGGTTGGCTAGTTGGCTGGCTGGCTGGCTGGCTGGTTGGTTGGCTGGTTGGCTGGCTGGTTGGTTGGCTGGCTGGTTGGCTGGCTGGTTGGTTGGCTAGTTGGCTGGCTGGTTGGTTGGCTGGTTGGTTGGCTAGTTGGCTGGCTGGTTGGTTGGCTGGTTGGTTGGTTGGCTAGTTGGCTGGCTGGCTGGCTGGCTGGCTGGCTGGTTGGCTGGCTGGTTGGCTGTCTGGTTGGCTGGCTGGTTGGTTGGCTAGTTGGCTGGCTGGCTAGTTGCCTGGCTAGTTGCCTGGCTGGGTGTCTGGCTGGTTGGCTGGTTGCCTGACTGGCTGGTTGGCTGGCTGGCTGTTTGCCTAGCTGTTTGCCTGGCTGGCTGACTGGCTGGTTGGCTGCCTGGCTGGTTGACTGGCTGGTTGCCTGACTGGCTGACTGGCTGGTGGCTGGCTGGTTGCCTGACTGGCTGACTGGCTGGTGGCTGGCTGGTTGCCTGACTGGCTGACTGGCTGGTGGCTGGCTGGCTGGCTGTTTGCCTGGCTGGCTGACTGGCTGGTTGGCTGCCTGGCTGGTTGACTGGCTGGTTGCCTGGCTGGCTGACTGGTTGGCTGGCTGGTTGACTGGCTGGTTGACTGGCTGGTTGCCTGACTGGTTGGCTGGTTGGCTGGCTGGGGGAGGTGATTAAAAACAACCTTCCATTCTGAACAACTTCATTCTCCACGTTGTCCTGCATAAAGCTGCATAAAGCTGCATAAAGCTGCATAAAGCTGCATAAAGTTTTAATAATTGCAATTCAATTCAGCTCACAGTTCGATACTAAAGAGGTCGAAATGCAAATGTTGGCTCGGCTGGGGTCCAGTTGTTGTTTTTGATGGGGATATATAACTTTGGCACAGTTAGGAGAGAGAAAGGCTGATAGAAAACACTGAATAATCCCTGATTGTTAAATGTGATACAATACTCAGACGTGTGTAACTTATATTTGCGTAGTGTACTCCGCTACCTGAGTCATCTCTCACCAAGCCCTCCGCTCTCTTCATGCCTCTGTCCACACAGATCAAACTCTCTCCCCTTATCTCTCACCAAGCGCTCCTCTCTCTTCCTGCCTCTGTCCACACAGATCAAACTCTCTCCCCTTATCTCTCACCAAGCCCTCCGCTCTCTTCATGCCTCTGTCCACACAGATCAAACTCTCTCCCCTTATCTCTCACCAAGCCCTCCTCTCTCTTCATGCCTCTGTCCACACAGATCAAACTCTCTCCCCTTATCTCTCACCAAGCCCTCCGCTCTCTTCATGCCTCTTTCCACACAGATCAAAGCTCCTGTCACTCAGGAGTTGCTCAAGACCATTAAGCGTTCAGTCTGCGATACCGTTAAAAGCAGCACGTGATACCGATGCTGATTTCCACTTTGCTTCTTAATATAAATCTACAAGCGTTCTGTAATTCCACTGTTAGTTTGTGTATCTTACTGTCTCTAAACAGCTAGTTTGTCTTTTTCTAGGCATGTTGTGCCTAAATTGTGTTAGCCTCTAATGCTAATCGCTAGTTAGCTGGCTAGCTAGCTAACACTTGTACTGAGTCAGCGCAAACGTAGCTAGCTAATACAGCCTGATACCAGTGATGGTGTAGACCTAAATCAGCATGTTGTTTGTTCAACAGTATCTTCTAAATCAAAGAGGAATAGGTGAAACATGAATATGTTGGCTATATGAAGTAAGAGAGAACATTTAATGTAGCCAAAGATTATAGGGTCCTCTGGGAAACACATCCCGATACTTTGGTTCCTACCCTGTCACAATAACTCCTCACCTGGCTTTTTATTTGTTGTCATGTCAACCAACACTGTATTTAAAGTTTTCACTATCATATTCTAACTACAGAATTAGAATAGTCATTCTCTTTCCATGATTCCAACAGTTCACCCAGCTGTTTTGATCTAAATCGGAGGTCAAATCGTCATTGCAACATTTGTTTAAAAACAAGGCCTAGATAGTCTGCCAATATCCTGCAGCCCTACATGGCAGTGTACAGGAAATGATCTCATATTAGGATAGGAAATGATCTCATATTAGGACAGGAAATGTCAAAATTTATGAAAATGTAGAAAATAATTTCTGGTTTGAAGTTTGATAAAACAGTATAAACCAATCAGAATGGAGAACTTATATTACAAAAAAACATAGAACACCGTCAAATACCGGCAATTTTTTTTTAAATATTGTGATATGATATTTTGGCCATATCGCCCAGAACTAACACACACACACACACACACACACACACACACACACACACACACACACACACACACACACACACACACACACACACACACACACACACACACACACACACACACACACACACACACTCAATGTCAGGCTAAATATATTAGCTCTGGCTTTAACATGCTAGCCATACATGTAATTAACATTAGCCACCACACCACAATGTTAGTCTATCTCTCCCTGGTCTGATTGGTGCCTCTGGGGAGGCAGGATGTTTTAATGGTGTGTTTTCCTGGAGCATACACACACACACACACACACACACACACACACACACACACACACACACACACACACACACACACACACACACACACACACACACACACACACACACACACACACACACACACACACACACACACACACACACACCAAACATGCACACACAAACACAACGACTGCATTTCATTATTAAGGGCATCGTGGCCCAAATTTCTCTCTTTGTTTCTTTCTGCACTGATGGAGGAATAGGGTAATGGGGGGGGGGGGGGGGGGGGGGGGAGAGAGAGAGAGAGAGAGAGAGAGAGAGAGAGAGAGAGAGAGAATAAATGAGAGAGAGAGAGGTGGATAGAGAGACAGATACAGAGACAGAGACAGAGAGAGAGAGAGAGATGGAGAGAGAGATGGAGAGACAGAGAGAGAAACAGGCAGAGAGAATGAGAGAGAGAGAGAGGGAGTAGTTAGAGCTAGTGTCTGTGGCAAGGCATACTGTGTCACAGCGTGGGCCCTATTGTGTGACACACATACACACACACACACTGAGCTGGTGGTAAGCATGCCATGTCATGATTACATGGTCTATTGGAGCTGAAGCCAAATGCACCCAGCTTCAGGCCTCGATGACGTCACAGATGACCCACATGCAGATTGTCTAGGTTCTATTTTACAATGTTCCGTCGGCCAGAACAGCAATAAACAGCCTTTTCATTGAATGTTCAGTTGGTTGTACTGTGTGCTGCTTTGAAACTGGGATAACCCACATTTTGGATTCAGTCCAGTCCATGCACCTGCAGTTAAAACAGACCAACGTGTTTGAGACCAGAACTAACCTGCAGTTAAAACAGACCAAATTATTTGAGACCAGAGCTAACCTGCAGTTAAAACAGACCAAAGTATTCGAGACCAGAGCTAACCTGCAGTTAAAACAGACCAAACTATTCGAGACCAGAGCTAACCTGCAGTTAAAACAGACCAAAGTATTCGAGACCAGAGCTAACCTGCAGTTAAAACAGACCAAAGTATTCGAGACCAGAGCAAACCTGCATTTAAAACAGACCAAAGTATTCGAGACCAGAGCTAACCTGCAATTGAACAGACGAAAGCAGTGGAGTGCAGACCGGATGATAGAGAATGGTGATTATTTAACCTCTTGACTCACTAAGAAGACAGCCAGGGTTATTTCACATACTGATGATAGTATTGATTATCCAGTCCAATCAGAATCCAACGCTACGCAGGGGAATCCACACTCACACACACACACACACACACACACACACACACACACACACACACACACACACACACACACACACACACACACACACACACACACACACACACACACACTGGGCTACGCAGGGGAATCCACACACACACACACACACACACTGGGCTACGCAGGGGAATCCACACACACACACACACACACACACACACACACACACACACACACACACACACACACACACACACACACACACACACACACACACACACACACACACACACACACACACACACACACTGGGCTACGCAGGGGAATCGACAAGGCATGAGTGAGTGATGGGAATTGAATCAGTCATCGAGAGACACTGTCTGTTCCTCAGAGAGAAACATATCAAACTGTTCTGTGTCATTGACTCTGTTGTGATTGGGTCCATTTACTGTGATGTTACGTTTTCTTCTTAGATGTTGTCATATTGTCTGTTTCTATGTAGTGCACTATATTTGGCATCCTATTCCCTATGTAGTGCACTATATTTGGCATCCTATTCCCTATGTAGTACACTACTTTTAACCATGTTCCCTATATAGTGCACTACCTTGAACCATGTTCCCTATATAGTGCACTACCTTTAACCATGTTCCCTATATAGTGCACTACCTTTAACGATGTTCCCTATGTAGTGCACTACTTTTAACCATGTTCCCTATGTAGTGCACTACTTTTAACCATGTCCCTTATATAATGCACTACTTTTAACCATGTTCCCTATATAGTGCATTACTTTTAACCATGTTCCCTATGTAGTGCACTACTTTTAGCCCATGTTCCCTATGTAGTGCACTACTTTAAACCATGTCCCTTATATAATGCACTACTTTTAACCATGTCCCATATATAGTGCATTACTTTTAACCATGTTCCCTATGTAGTGCACTACTTTTAACCATGTCCCCTATATAGTGCACTACCTTTAACGATGTTCCCTATATAGTGCACTACTTTTAACCATGTTCCCTATATAGTGCACTACCTTTAACGATGTTCCCTATATAGTTCACTACTTATAACCATGTTCCCTATGTAGTGCACTACTTTTATCATGTTCCGTACGTAGTGAACTACTTTTAACCATGTTCCCTATGTAGTGCACTACTTTTAACCATGTCCCCTATATAGTGCATTACTTTTAACCATGTTCCCTATGTAGTGCACTACTTTTATCATGTTCCGTACGTAGTGCACTACTTTTGAAAACAGACCAAAGCAGTCGAGACAGAGCTGACCTGCAGTACAACAGACCAAAGCAGTCGAGACAGAGCTGGCCTGCAGTAAAACAGACCAAAGCAGTCGAGACAGAGCTGACCTGCGGTAAAACAGACCAAAGCAGTCGAGACAGAGCTGACCTGTGGTAAAACAGACCAAAGCAGTCGAGACAGAGCTGACCTACAGTAAAACAGACCAAAGCAGTCGAGACAGAGCTGACCTGTGGTAAAACAGACCAAGGCAGTCGAGACAGAGCTGACCTACAGTAAAACAGACCAAAGCAGTCGAGACAGAGCTGACCTACAGTAAAACAGACCAAAACAGTCGAGACAGAGCTGACCTGCAGTAAAACAGACCAAAGCAGTCAAGACAGAGCTGACCTACGGTAAAACAGACCAAAGCAGTCGAGACAGAGCTGACCTGCAGTAAAACAGACCAAAGCAGTCGAGACAGAGCTGACCTGCAGTACAACAGATCAAAGCAGTCGAAACAGAGCTGACCTGCGGTAAAACAGACCAAAGCAGTCGAGACAGAGCTGACCTGCGGTAAAACAGACCAAAGCAGTCGAGACAGAGCTGACCTGCAGTACAACAGACCAAAGCAGTCGAGACAGAGCTGACAACCTATTCAAATCAAATCAAATCACATTTTATTTGTCACGTACACATATTTAGCAGATGTTATTGTGTGTGTAGCGAAGTGCTTGAAATTTCAGACCCTTTCCCTACATAGAGCACTACTTTTGACACCCTATTCCCTACATAGAGCACTATTTTTGACACCCTATTCCCTACATAGAGCACTACTTTTGACACCCTATTCCCTAGGGCACAGGTGTCAAACTCATTCCACGGGGGGCCGAGTGTCTGCGGGTTTTCGCTCCTCCCTTGTACTTGATTGATGAATTAACATCACTAATTAGTTAGGAACTCCCCACACCTGGTTGTCTAGGGCTTTATTGAAAGGAAAAACCAAAAACCTGCAGACACTAGGCCCTCCGTGGAATGAGTTTGACACCCCTGCCCTAGGGTATCAACCTTTGAATAGAGGCGTAGAGTATAGCCATGTGAATCAGAAAGAGCCTCACATGTTATAGAATTAGATTATCATTATATTATTCTGATAGACAGCGCCTCAAATCACATCACATGTTATAGAATTAGATTATCATTATATTATTCTGATAGACAGCGCCTCAAATCACATCACATGTTATAGAATTAGATTATCATTATATTATTCTGATAGACAGCGCCTCAAATCACATGTTATAGAATTAGATTATCATTATATTATTCTGATAGACAGCGCCTCAAATCACATGTTATAGAATTAGATTATCATTATATTATTCTGATAGACAGCGCCTCACATCACATGTTATAGAATTAGATTATCATTATATTATTCTGATAGACAGCGCCTCACATCACATGGTATAGAATTAGATTATCATTATATTATTCTGATAGACAGCGCCTCAAATCACATGTTATAGAATTAGATTATCATTATATTATTCTGATAGACAGCGCCTCACATCACATGGTATAGAATTAGATTATCATTATATTATTCTGATAGACAGCGCCTCACATCACATGGTATAGAATTAGATTATCATTATATTATTCTGATAGACAGCGCCTCACATCACATGGTATAGAATTAGATTATCATTATATTATTCTGATAGACAGCGCCTCAAATCACATGTTATAGAATTAGATTATCATTATATTATTCTGATAGACAGCGCCTCAAATCACATGTTATAGAATTAGATTATCATTATATTATTCTGATAGACAGCGCCTCACATCACATGGTATAGAATTAGATTATCATTATATTATTCTGATAGACAGCGCCTCAAATCACATGTTATAGAATTAGATTATCATTATATTATTCTGATAGACAGCGCCTCAAATCACATGTTATAGAATTAGATTATCATTATATTATTCTGATAGACAGCGCCTCAAATCACATGTTATAGAATTAGATTATCATTATATTATTCTGATAGACAGCGCCTCAAATCACATGTTATAGAATTAGATTATCATTATATTATTCTGATAGACAGCGCCTCACATCACATGGTATAGAATTAGATTATCATTATATTATTCTGATAGACAGCGCCTCAAATCACATCACATGGTATAGAATTAGATTATCATTATATTATTCTGATAGACAGCGCCTCAAATCACATCACATGTTATAGAATTAGATTATCATTATATTATTCTGATAGACAGCGCCTCAAATCACATGTTATAGAATTAGATTATCATTATATTATTCTGATTGACAGCGCCTCAAATCACATGTTATAGAATTAGATTATCATTATATTATTCTGATAGACAGCGCCTCAAATCACATGTTATAGAATTAGATTATCATTATATTATTCTGATAGACAGCGCCTCAAATCACATGTTATAGAATTAGATTAGTATCATTATATTATTATGATAGACAGCGCCTCAAATGACATTTTATAGATTTAGATTATCATTATATTATTCTGATAGACAGCGCCTCAAATCACATCACATGTTATAGAATTAGATTATCATTATATTATTCTGATAGACAGCGCCTCAAATCACATGTTATAGAATTAGATTATCATTATATTATTCTGATAGACAGCGCCTCAAATCACATCACATGGTATAGAATTAGATTATCATTATATTATTCTGATAGACAGCGCCTCAAATCACATCACATGTTATAGAATTAGATTATCATTATATTATTCTGATAGACAGCGCCTCAAATCACATGTTATAGAATTAGATTATCATTATATTATTCTGATAGACAGCGCCTCAAATCACATGTTATAGAATTAGATTAGTATCATTATATTATTATGATAGACTACTTTTTTATTTTACCTTTATTTAACTAGTCAAGTCAACAAATTCTTATTGACAATGACGGCATACCCCGGCCAAACCCGGACGACCTGTGCCAATTGTGCTCCGCCCTATGGGACTCAAGTTGTAGAGGGAGGTGTAGAGGGAGGTGTACAGTCCCAGTTGTAGAGGGATGTGTTCAGTCCCAGTTGTAGAGGGATGTGTTCAGTCCCAGTTGTAGAGGGAGGTGTTCAGTCCCAGTTGTAGAGGGAGGTGTTCAGTCCCAGTTGTAGAGGGAGGTGTTCAGTCCCAGTTGTAGAGGGAGGTGTTCAGTCCCAGATGTAGAGGAAGGTGTTCTGTCCCAGTTGTAGAGGGAGGTGTTCAGTCCCAGTTGTAGAGGGAGGTGTTCAGTCCCAGTTGTAGAGGGAGGTGTTCAGTTCCAGTTGTAGAGGGAGGTGTTCAGTCCCAGTTGTAGAGGGAGGTGTTCAGTCCCAGTTGTAGAGGGAGGTGTTCAGTTCCAGTTGTAGAGGGAGGTGTTCAGTCCCAGTTGTAGAGGGAGGTGTTCAGTCCCAGTTGTAGAGGGAGGTGTTCAGTCCCAGTTGTAGAGGGATGTGTTCAGTCCCAGTTGTAGAGGGAGGTGTTCAGTCCCAGTTGTAGAGGGAGGTGTTCAGTCCCAGTTGTAGAGGGAGGTGTTCAGTCCCAGTTGTAGAGGGAGGTGTTCAGTCCCAGATGTAGAGGAAGGTGTTCTGTCCCAGTTGTAGAGGGAGGTGTTCAGTCCCAGTTGTAGAGGGAGGTGTTCAGTCCCAGTTGTAGAGGGAGGTGTTCAGTTCCAGTTGTAGAGGGAGGTGTTCAGTCCCAGTTGTAGAGGGAGGTGTTCAGTCCCAGTTGTAGAGGGAGGTGTTCAGTCCCAGTTGTAGAGGGAGGTGTTCAGTCCCAGTTGTAGAGGGAGGTGTTCAGTCCCAGTTGTAGAGGGAGGTGTTCAGTCCCAGATGTAGAGGAAGGTGTTCTGTCCCAGTTGTAGAGGGAGGTGTTCAGTCCCAGTTGTAGAGGGAGGTGTTCAGTCCCAGTTGTAGAGGGAGGTGTTCAGTTCCAGTTGTAGAGGGAGGTGTTCAGTCCCAGTTGTAGAGGGAGGTGTTCAGTCCCAGTTGTAGAGGGAGGTGTTCAGTCCCAGTTGTAGAGGGAGGTGTTCAGTCCCAGTTGTAGAGGGAGGTGTTCAGTCCCAGTTGTAGAGGGAGGTGTTCAGTCCCAGATGTAGAGGAAGGTGTTCTGTCCCAGTTGTAGAGGGAGGTGTTCAGTCCCAGTTGTAGAGGGAGGTGTTCAGTCCCAGTTGTAGAGGGAGGTGTTCAGTTCCAGTTGTAGAGGGAGGTGTTCAGTCCCAGTTGTAGAGGGAGGTGTTCAGTCCCAGTTGTAGAGGGAGGTGTTCAGTCCCAGTTATAGAGGGAGGTGTTCAGTCCCAGATGTAGAGGGAGGTGTAGAGGGAGGTATTCAGTCCCAGTTATAGAGGGAGGTATTCAGTTCCCTCCCTTCTGTATTGCTACTGCATCATGTATGACATATGACGTTACATGTTGCTCTCCATTGGAACATAACCAGATGTATTAATACAGAGAGGTTCCTTTACGTATCTGCACCGTGGACTGGAACATAACCAGCTATATTAAAACAGAGAGGTTCCTTTACGTATCTGCACCGTGGACTGGAACATAACCAACTATATTAATACAGAGAGGTTCCTTTACGTATCTGCACCGTGGACTGGAACATAACCAGCTATATTAATACAGAGAGGTTCCTTTACGTATCTGCACAGTGGACTATAACCAACTATATTAATACATAGAGGTTCCTTTACGTATCTGCACCGTGGACTGGAACATAACCAACTATATTAATACAGAGAGGTTCCTTTACGTATCTGCACCGTGGACTGGAACATAACCAGCTATATTAATACAGAGAGGTTCCTTTACGTATCTGCACCGTGGACTGGAACATAACCAGCTATATTAATACAGAGAGGTTCCTTTGCGTATCTGCACCGTGGAGTGGAACATAACCAGCTATATTAATACAGAGAGGTTCCTTTGCGTATCTGCACCGTGGACTGGAACATAACCAACTATATTAATACAGAGAGGTTCCTTTACTTATCTGCACCGTGGACTGGAACATAACCAACTATATTAATACAGAGAGGTTCCTTTACGTATCTGCCCCGTGGACTGGAACATAACCAGCTATATTAATACAGAGAGGTTCCTTTACGTATCTGCACCGTGGACTGGAACATAACCAACTATATTAATACAGAGAGGTTCCTTTACGTATCTGCACCGTGGACTGGAACATAACCAACTATATTAATACAGAGAGGTTCCTTTACGTATCTGCACCGTGGACTGGAACATAACCAACTATATTAATACAGAGACTGGAACATAACCAACTATATTAATACAGAGAGGTCCCTTTACGTATCTGCACCGTGGACTGGAACATAACCAACTATATTAATACAGAGACTGGAACATAACCAACTATATTAATACAGAGAGGTCCCTTTACGTATCTGCACCGTGGACTGGAACATAACCAACTATATTAATACAGAGAGGTTCCTTTACGTATCTGCACCGTGGACTGGAACATAACCAACTATATTAATACAGAGAGGTCCCTTTACGTATCTGCACCGTGGACTGGAACATAACCAACTATATTAATACAGAGAGGTTCCTTTACATATCTGCACCGTGGACTGGAACATAACCAACTATATTAATACAGAGAGGTTCCTTTACGTATCTGCACCGTGGACTATAACCAACTATATTAATACAGAGAGGTTCCTTTACGTATCTGCACCGTGGACTGGAACATAACCAACTATATTAATACAGAGAGGTTCCTTTACATATCTGCACCGTGGACTGGAACATAACCAGCTATATTAATACAGAGAGGTTCCTTTACGTATCTGCACCGTGGACTGGAACATAACCAACTATATTAATACAGAGAGGTTCCTTTACGTATCTGCACCGTGGACTGGAACATAACCAGCTATATTAATAGAGAGGTTCCTTTGCGTATCTGCACCGTGGACTGGAACATAACCAGCTATATTAATACAGAGAGGTTCCTTTGCGTATCTGCACCGTGGACTGGACTATAACCAAATATATTAATACAGAGAGGTTCCTTTACATATCTGCACCGTGGACTGGAACATAACCAACTATATTAATACAGAGAGGTTCCTTTACGTATCTGCCCCGTGGACTGGAACATAACCAGCTATATTAATACAGAGAGGTTCCTTTACGTATCTGAACCGTGGACTGGAACATAACCAACTATATTAATACAGAGAGGTTCCTTTACATATCTGCACCGTGGACTGGAACATAACCAACTATATTAATACAAAGAGGTTCCTTTACGTATCTGCACCGTGGACTGGAACATAACCAACTATATTAATACAGAGAGGTCCCTTTACGTATCTGCACCGTGGACTGGAACATAACCAACTATATTAATACAGAGATGTTCCTTTACATATCTGCACCGTGGACTGGAACATAACCAACTATATTAATACAGAGAGGTTCCTTTACGTATCTGCACCGTGGACTATAACCAACTATATTAATACAGAGAGGTTCCTTTACGTATCTGCACCGTGGACTGGAACATAACCAACTATATTAATACAGAGAGGTTCCTTTACATATCTGCACCGTGGACTGGAACATAACCAGCTATATTAATACAGAGAGGTTCCTTTACGTATCTGCACCGTGGACTGGAACATAACCAGCTATATTAATACAGAGAGGTTCCTTTACGTATCTGCACCGTGGACTGGAACATAACCAACTATATTAATACAGAGAGGTTCCTTTACGTATCTGCACCGTGGACTGGAACATAACCAACTATATTAATACAGAGAGGTTCCTTTACGTATCTGCACCGTGGACTGGAACATAACCAGCTATATTAATAGAGAGGTTCCTTTGCGTATCTGCACCGTGGACTGGAACATAACCAGCTATATTAATACAGAGAGGTTCCTTTGCGTATCTGCACCGTGGACTGGAACATAACCAACTATATTAATACAGAGAGGTTCCTTTACGAATCTGCACCGTGGACTGGAACATAACCAGCTATATTAATACAGAGACGTTCCTTTACGTATCTGCACCGTGTACTGGACCATAACCAACTATATTAATACAGAGAGGTTCCTTTACATATCTGCACCGTGGACTGGAACATAACCATCTATATTCATACAGAGAGGTTCCTTTACGTATCTGCCCCGTGGACTGGAACATAACCAGCTATATTAATACAGAGAGGGTCCTTTACGTATCTGAACCGTGGACTGGAACATAACCAACTATATTAATACAGAGAGGTTCCTTTATGTATCTGCACCGTGGACTGGAACATAACCAACTATATTAATACAGAGAGGTCCCTTTACGTATCTGCACCGTGGACTGGAACATAACCAACTATATTAATACAGAGACTGGAACATAACCAACTATATTAATACAGAGAGGTCCCTTTACGTATCTGCACCGTGGACTGGAACATAACCAACTATATTAATACAGAGAGGTTCCTTTACGTATCTGCACCGTGGACTATAACCAACTATATTAATACAGAGAGGTTCCTTTACGTATCTGCTCCGTGGACTGGAACATAACCAACTATATTAATACAGAGAGGTTCCTTTACGTATCTGCACCGAGGACTGGAACATAACCAACTATATTAATACAGAGAGGTTCCTTTACGTATCTGCACCGTGGACTGGAACATAACCAACTATATTAATACAGAGAGGTTCCTTTACGTATCTGCACCGTGGACTGGAACATAACCAGCTATATTAATACAGAGAGGTTCCTTTACGTATCTGCACCGTGGACTGGAACATAACCAACTATATTAATACAGAGAGGTTCCTTTACGTATCTGCACCGTGGACTGGAACATAACCAACTATATTAATACAGAGAGGTTCCTTTACGTATCTGCACCGTGGACTGGAACATAACCAGCTATATTAATACAGAGAGGTTCCTTGCGTATCTGCACCGTGGACTGGAACAATAACCAGCTATATTAATACAGAGAGGTTCCTTTGCGTATCTGCACCGTGACTGGAACATAACCAAGCTATATTAATACAGAGAGGTCCATATCTCCCTCTATGGTCTGTTCTGCTATATGTAGTCCATATCTCCCTCTATGGTCTGTTCTGCTGTATGTAGTCCATATCTCCCTCTATGGTCTGTTCTGCTGTATGTAGTCCATATCTCCCTCTGTAGGACGTCCTCTATGGTCTGTTCTGCTATATGTAGTCCATATCTCCCTCTATGGTCTGTTCTGCTGTATGTAGTCCATATCTCCCTCTGTAGGACGTCCTCTATGGTCTGTTCTGCTATATGTAGTCCATATCTCCCTCTATGGTCTGTTCTGCTATATGTAGTCCATATCTCCCTCTATGGTCTGTTCTGCTATATGTAGTCCATATCTCCCTCTATGGTCTGTTCTGCTATATGTAGTCCATATCTCCCTCTATGGTCTGTTCTGCTATATGTAGTCCATATCTCCCTCTGTAGAACGTCCTCTATGGTCTGTTCTGCTATATGTAGTCCATCTCCCTCTATGGTCTGTTCTGCTGTATGTAGTCCATATCTCCCTCTATGGTCTGTTCTGCTATATGTAGTCCATATCTCCCTCTATGGTCTGTTCTGCTATATGTAGTCCATATCTCCCTCTATGGTCTGTTCTGCTATATGTAGTCCATATCTCCCTCTATGGTCTGTTCTGCTATATGTAGTCCATATCTCCCTCTGTAGGACGTCCTCTATGGTCTGTTCTGCTGTATGTAGTCCATATCTCCCTCTATGGTCTGTTCTGCTATATGTAGTCCATATCTCCCTCTGTAGGACGTCCTCTATGGTCTGTTCTGCTGTATGTACTCTATCTCCCTCTATGGTCTGTTCTGCTATATGTAGTCCATATCTCCCTCTATGGTCTGTTCTGCTATATGTAGTCTATATCTCCCTCTATGGTCTGTTCTGCTATATGTAGTCCATATCTCCCTCTATGGTCTGTTCTGCTATATGTAGTCCATATCTCCCTCTATGGTCTGTTCTGCTATATGTAGTCTATATCTCCCTCTATGGTCTGTTCTGCTATATGTAGTCCATATCTCCCTCTATGGTCTGTTCTGCTATATGTAGTCCATATCTCCCTCTATGGTCTGTTCTGCTGTATGTAGTCCATATCTCCCTCTATGGTCTGTTCTGCTATATGTAGTCCATATCTCCCTCTATGGTCTGTTCTGCTGTATGTACTCCATATCTCCTCTATGTCTGTTCTGCTGTATGTAGTCCATATCTCCCTCTAGTGTCTGTTCTGCTGTATGTAGTCCATATCTCCTCTATGGTCTGTTCTGCTATATGTAGTCCATATCTCCCTCTATGGTCTGTTCTGCTGTATGTAGTCCATATCTCCCTCTATGGTCTGTTCTACTATATGTAGTCCATATCTCCCTCTATGGTCTGTTCTGCTATATGTAGTCCATATCTCCCTCTATGGTCTGTTCTGCTATATGTAGTCTATATCTCCCTCTGTAGAACTTTTCTATGGTCTGTTCTGCTGTATGTAGTCCATATCTCCCTCTATGGTCTGTTCTGCTATATGTAGTCCATATCTCCCTCTATGGTCTGTTCTGCTGTATGTAGTCTATATCTCCCTCTATGGTCTGTTCTGCTGTATGTAGTCCATATCTCCCTCTATGGTCTGTTCTGCTATATGTAGTCCATATCTCCCTCTATGGTCTGTTCTGCTGTATGTAGTCCATATCTCCCTCTATGGTCTGTTCTGCTATATGTAGTCCATATCTCCCTCTATGGTCTGTTCTGCTGTATGTAGTCCATATCTCCCTCTGTGGTCTGTTCTGCTATATGTAGTCCATATCTCCCTCTATGGTCTGTTCTGCTATATGTAGTCCATATCTCCCTCTGTAGGACGTCCTCTATGGTCTGTTCTGCTATATGTAGTCCATATCTCCCTCTATGGTCTGTTCTGCTATATGTAGTCCATATCTCCCTCTATGGTCTGTTCTGCTGTATGTACTCCATATCTCCCTCTATGGTCTGTTCTGCTATATGTAGTCCATATCTCCCTCTATGGTCTGTTCTGCTATATGTAGTCCACATCTCCCTCTGTAGGACGTCCTCTATGGTCTGTTCTGCTATATGTAGTCCATATCTCCCTCTATGGTCTGTTCTGCTATATGTAGTCCATATCTCCCTCTATGGTCTGTTCTGCTGTATGTAGTCCATATCTCCCTCTATGGTCTGTTCTGCTATATGTAGTCCATATCTCCCTCTATGGTCTGTTCTGCTATATGTAGTCCACATCTCCCTCTGTAGGACGTCCTCTATGGTCTGTTCTGCTATATGTAGTCCACATCTCCCTCTGTAGAATGATTGCATTTGTGAGTTTTCTGGGTAAGTCTCTTGAGGAGCCACTGAACATGCCAAATGGCACGTATGTTTTTAATGTTGCTCATTAGAAAAACTAGATTTCAGTGTTGAAGGTGTGTCTCCTGACCGAATCCACGTTTGGTTAATGGTGTTTGTCCCTCTAGAGACACTGTAGAGAGGTTGTGGGCTGGAAGCCTATTTCACTTCCTCAAAATCCCCAGAATGAATCTAACAACACATTTTTTTTTAAATGTTGACGTTTTTGGCGATGGATGTTTTAGTTACGCAAGTTTACATCTAAAGTGTTTTGTGCAGAATTTCTCAAGTTAAAATATACTCCACGTTTTGTCTTACGTTAACAGTCAGAGCTGCTGGGCAGTGTAGACCAGTGACACAATTTCAATTGAATCAATTTGTCGCCGCTCCAGAACCTCCCATAAGAGTTGAGATCTGGGGACTGAGACGACCATGGAATACGGTTGCCATGGTTTTCCTGCTCATCAGACCATTCAGTGACCCCTCCTGTCTTGTGGATGGGGGCATTGTCATCTCATAGCCATGGTACCCAAAAT
Source organism: Salvelinus namaycush (assembly GCF_016432855.1). Classification (NCBI taxonomy): domain Eukaryota; kingdom Metazoa; phylum Chordata; class Actinopteri; order Salmoniformes; family Salmonidae; genus Salvelinus; species Salvelinus namaycush. Next base: position 52,160,250 of record NC_052312.1, on the reverse strand, counting down.
AATGGCCTGCCCTGCATTTTTATACATGACCCTAAGCATGATGGGATGTTAATTGCTTAATGAACTCAGGAATCCCACCTGTGTGGAAGCACCTGCTTTCAATATACTTTGTTATCCCTCATTTAGTCAAAGAGTTTCCATTTTATTTTTGGGCAGTTACCTGAGTGCTCTGCTCTCTTCTCTCCCTGGTTGTAGGTATCTGATCTACACTCTGGACCAGTATGTAGAGAGTGATTATACGGTAGTGTACTTCCACCATGGTCTCCGCAGCAGCAACAAGCCCTCGCTACAATGGCTACGAAACGCATACAAAGAATTTGACAGGAAGTAAGTCACCTTGACCTCTGACCTACGACTTTTCAAGCCCTCTCAATCAAAATATAACTCAACGAGCCAGTTTTTCCAGAATTATGTTTACCCTGGTGTGTGTGTGTGTGTGTGTGTGTGTGTGTGTGTGTGTGTGTGTGTGTGTGTGTGTGTGTGTGTGTGTGTGTGTGTGTGTGTGTGTGTGTCAATGTATTTCCTGACAGGTACAAGAAGAACCTGAAAGCCCTCTATGTTGTCCATCCTACTAACTTTATCAGAATCCTCTGGAATATATTCCAACCACTCATCAGGTATGGTGCCCAGTCATCTTTCTACAGTAATAATCTAGAATACAGTATATTCCAACCAATCAGGTATGGTGCCCAGTCATCTTTCTACAGTAATAATCTAGAATACAGTATATTCCAACCACTCATCAGGTATGGTGCCCAGTCATCTTTCTACAGTAATAATCTAGAATACAGTATATTCCAACCACTCATCAGGTATGGTGCCCAGTCATCTTTCTACAGTAATAATCTAGAATACAGTATATTCCAACCAATCAGGTATGGTGCCCAGTCATCTTTCTACAGTAATAATCCAGAATACAGTATATTCAAACCACTCATCAGGTATGGTGCCCAGTCATCTTTCTACAGTAATAATCTAGAATACAGTATATTCCAACCAATCAGGTATGGTGCCCAGTCATCTTTCTACAGTAATAATCTAGAATACAGTATATTCCAACCACTCATCAGGTATGGTGCCCAGTCATCTTTCTACAGTAATAATCTAGAATACAGTATATTCCAACCAATCAGGTATGGTGCCCAGTCATCTTTCTACAGTAAAGATGCCATTCAGGCCTGTACTGCACAAGTCTGGTCTCCACAACAGTATTCATGGCTATGAAAGACATTTGGCATATTGACTGACCTTTCTAACTCTCTGTTCTTCCTGTTTTAGTCACAAGTTTGGTAAGAAGCTGACCTATGTGAACTACCTGGCTGAGCTCAGAGATCACCTGAGCTGGGATCAGCTCATCATCCCACCTGATGTCCTCAGGTAGGTTACACCTCTATACCACTACCTTACCCTGACCCCTGACCTTAACCCTAACTACCTGGCTGAGCTCAGAGACCACCTGAGCTGGGATCAGCTCATCATCCCACCTGATGTCCTAAGGTAGTGTATTCATGTATCCAACCAACCACGGAGGTAGTGTACTGTATTCATGTATGTAACATACAGTAGAAGTTGGAAGTTTACATACACCTTAGCCAAATACATTTAAACTCAGGTTTTTCACAAATCCTGACATTTAATCCTAGTACAAATTCTCTGTCTTAGGTCAGTTAGGATCACCACTTTATTTTAAGAATGTGAAATGTCAGAAGAATTGTAGAGAGAATGATTTATTTCAGGTTTTATTTCTTTCATCACATTCCCAGTGGGTCAGAAGTTTACATACACTCAATTAGTATTTGGTAGCGTTGCCTTTAAATTGATTAACTTGGGTCAAACGTTTCGGGTAGCCTTCCACAAGCTTCCCACAATAAGTTGGGTGAATTTTGGCCCATTCCTCCTGATAGAGCTGGTGTAACTGAGTCAGGTTTGTAGGCCTCCTTGCTCGCACACGCTTTTTCAGTTCTGCCTACATATTTTCCACAGGATTGAGGTCAGGGCTTTGTGATGGCCACTCCAAAACCTTGACTTGGTTGTCCTTAAACCATTTTGCCACAACTTTGGAAGTATCTT